>NW_027132078.1:0-3278 GCF_026122565.2 Emydura macquarii macquarii | reverse complement strand
CCCGTCCTCCGTGTGAGCTGGAGCTGCCTGGGTCTGGGCCGAGAGCGGGGCCGAGCTAAGGACAGAGCAGCCGGCGGCTGGGGGCCAGAGGAGAGGCCCAGGGAGCTGAGCTGAGCTGAGCTGAGCTGACCCACAGCAGCAGGTGGAGCAGGAGCTGGGGCCGGGCTGGGGCTGGAGCCGTCCGGAGCCGGGTGCGGTGATTGAGCGGCTGGGGGGAGCGAGGGGGACCCGGGGCAGGGCTGGGCACAGGGAGACACCCCCAGCCCAGAGGCCTCGCAGGCCAGACTGGGAGGGGGATCGTGACCCTGACGTGGGGGATGATGCTGGGGAGAAGGACCCTGCCCCCTAGAGCCGGGGGCGTGTGGCCCCTGCCAGAGCCAGCGTCTGACTCTGCGTCCCTGCAGCGCGGCCAGGCCTGCGCAGGGGCCTGCGACGTGTGACACAGACTGTGAGCGTCCCTCACACCCCAGAGACGCTGTGTGTGGGGCCCCCGGGCCAGGGGCGGCGCTGGGTCCTTTCCTTTAACAATCCCCTGCATTTCTTATGTCTTTATTTGCTGTTTGATTGCTGTCTGTTTAATACATTGTATTATTTGCACTGTGTGCAGTGACCAGTGGGTCAGGGACGTGCCCAGTGCAGAGTTAGTTCCTGCAGTGGGGACACCCCAGCCCCTGCCCTAAGGGACCACGGCAGGATTGGGGGTTGAGCCCCAGGAATCCAGGGCCAGCCTTGTCGGGGTTACAGGGACCCCCCCACACAGGAGAGTGGGAGGGGAGCCCCTGAGGTCAGGCGGTCCTCTGGGTAAAGAGAGTGGGGGCAAGGACTCAGATCCTGTCGCTATCCAGCTCCACCGGGGTAGTGCATGAGCCAGGAAAGTTCCCCACAATAGCGGCCCATTTCCCCGCTTACACATAGGAAGCCTGACATAACAAGAGCGCTTGAGGAAAGACACAGAAACAGTGAAAACCCCAGAGTGTGAACCGCCCAAGTGTTTCAGTTTAGGGCAGACATCACAGGGGAGGGAGGAAGTGGGGGAAAGAGGCGGTAAAGCAGATATTGGGACCGGTGCCATATTTAGTAGAGGTAAAAAGGGCGATAACAAATGAGGCCCATTGATCAGCTATTACCAGCTAAAAGTTCAGGGTGGTTACAGGACCCTGAAGCTAGCAAAAGCGGTGATGGGTTTTGTTGGCAAATGTAGGTACCAGAAATTGGTAGCCAGGAATGAGAGAGTGAGCGTGCGCCTGCTGGGGGTGATCCAAACAGTCTCTCTCCCGGACCAGCACCGCTCTGGATTATGCTGCAGCCTTCTAGGAAGAGTAGACATGTTTCTGGTTTTAATTTTCTTTCCCTAACTCTGGACTGTGACCCACTGAGCTCAGCGATATAAACAGGAACTGAAAAATTCCTGGCCAACCCTCAGCCACAGAGTTTCAGGTCCCCCCTGGGTGAGCCCCGACAGAGGGAGCGCACTCCTTTGCCTGCAGCTGGGCCCCTGAAAATCCCAGGGAAGCTTTCGGAGCCAAAAGGTGAGGGCTTCTTTCCTGGCTGCTGTCCACATACCTCCAAACTTTCCAGCTCCCCAGGGTCGCTCTTCCATTGTAAGATACTGAAGCTCAGCAATGTGGCAGCTGGGTTGATAACAATTTGCAGCAGGATTCGAATCCTAAACCACCACCTCTTGAGGCTAAGGAGCAGCTCCACCACCTGGCAGCAGCAGTAGGCTATTATAGCTGAGCGGCTCAGCCACCAGATGATGACATGATACGCTTTGCTGGTTGATTGCACCTTTAGAACAGGCAACGTCATCTGGACTCAACTGTCATTTTTTTGTTTTTTCTGAACTTGTTGCAATTGAAGAGTGTAAGTAAAATTCAAACAGCCTGACCTCCCCTGGGCTGGAAACCGCAGAGGAGGGTCATGGGGGCTGTGGGAAGTAGACAGAACTCTGGAAAATTGCTCATCTTCACTATCCACCCTGCAGATCTTTCGGGGTTCGCACTCTCAGTTCCCCCAGAAGGTGTGTGGGCTGACGTTCTTGCTAATTTTCTTCTCTACCCAGCATCACTTTTCACCCTCCTATCCAGGCTCTTGCCCTGCTGCTGAGGAAGAATGGCCCCGAGATGACCTTGGGAGCTAGCAGATTTTTTCCCCTCCCTTCCTTCCTTCTATTGTGTGATACGACCCGTGCCCAGGGTAGCCAACTGATAATGCCAAGGTCAGGACAGGCTGCAAAAGGAGAACAGATTCTCCCCACGCTGGTGGGCGACACTGAAGCCCAGCTTCCCAACCATCCACAAACTGCTTCTGATTACCCCACACTGGATATCAAGAAGCCAGTCCACGAATGCACACAGCCCCCTTCACTGCAGTTCAGCTCCAGGCTCCCAAATCAGCACCAGGTCTAGCAAAGAGACCAGTTACTTAAACTCTCTGCTCTTTGCTAAAAAGGTTCCCTCTGACCCCAAGGGGTCAGCCACAGCACCAGAGCAATATAAGTTTGGATCTTACCTAAAATACCACGCTGGCAGCCAATCCTTTAGTATCTAAACTAAAGGTTTATTGTAAAAAGAAAGAAAGAAATCATGAGAGAAATGTTAAAGGGTTAAAGTAAATCACAGATATACAAATGATTAAAAATCCATTTACATCAGGTTTCTGGAAGAAATGTGGAGTTGCAGGCTTGTATAGTTCCCTCTGGTTCACATCCAGTACCTGGATGGGTCTAAGTCCTTCGGTTCAGTTGCAAGATGAATTGGTCCAGAGGTAGATGTGTGTCTGCAGCTGGACAGTATCATAGACCAAGATGGATCCTGTGGTTTGATCTTATAAACCCCCTCCCCTGGCCATGCGGCCTGCGGACAGTCACAAGACCCAAAATGGAGTCCTGAGTCACATGGGCCAATCCTGGTGACTCTTCAGGTGTGCCTGGGGTCCAGTCATGTAAGCAGGTTCTGGTGACTCATTAGTGATGCTGGCTTCTCTCTCTAGGTCCCTTGCACCTGGGGAGGCCTTAATGGGCCATTACGCTGGCCATTGTTCTGCAGCCTTCCTATCTGGGGTGTTGCCCAGGCTGCACAATTGAAACACAGATATCTCAAATACATCTATAACTTCCATGTCACATATTACACATGAACATAATTAATATTCTCTTACTTAGCATATCATAACCTTCCTAACAGTACCTGACATGGCATATCCCACATGGATTATTATGATTCTGCCATGCTGATGTCACACAATATACTAGCTGCCCCCCCCTCTCAAGCCAGCCC
>NW_027132077.1:0-1068 GCF_026122565.2 Emydura macquarii macquarii | reverse complement strand
TGTGGAAGAACCCAAACTTGGGGGTCCTTACTTACTATGTTCGTTGCCTAGGCAGGGGTTCAGAATTAGCCAACAACAGATTAGCAAAATTAAAGTTTATTTTTTACGTAAAGAAGGTGATTCCTTCAAACATAAGGAAATTACTTCTGTTTTCAAAAAACTGACCGTATTTATAGAATGGTATAAACAAGTTTTAACACGTCACAGTTTCCATGGTCATACATACTAAAAAGTATTATCTAGGAATTTTCTAACTGAATACTAGCAACTTTTCTTATTTAAATTACAAGGTCTTTTTTTGCATTCCTTTTGTACTAGTGTCTAGACCTTTTAACTATATTATTACAACAAAACATTTTAAAATTAAACAACTGCTAACAAAACATTTTCTATCTCAGACTTTTTACAGTGAATTCTAAAATCAGTTCTCAGCAAAACAAAGACCCCATCTTGTTTTCCCTTCACAGTTCCCCCCTTTGATTTTAATAGATTTACTACTAGAATTATAATTATGATATATTTATTTATTTTTATTGCCAATATACCAATACCGTATTGACCTTTGTACCATCTGTTTCTTAGGGGGCTTAAACCTTTTGTACTGGAAAAATGAACAACAACATTGTTTACAACAAAACATTAACAGTAATATTATTATAAATACTATTATAGTTACAAACAATTTTTTAAGCCACAATAAGTTTGGTAACCAAAAAGTTAAAGCATTTCAGATGGATGACCATGAAATATCAATGCCAGACGGTGGCATTGGAGGATTAGCAAATTTATGGAAAAATTTACTGACATTTTAAATTTTGTGTACATCCATCTTGATTTGACCTGATTTATTTTTATAAAAACAACAGGTTTGATTTAACATTACACAAATTTCTTTTTGCTGAGCTAACAATTGGTTTAGGGCTAATTTATTTTGAATACTTATTTGTGCCAATGATTTAATTTTAGCCTGTAATTTTAAAATAGCATTTTTAGTGACATTGGCAAATATTTTAAATTTGGCTGAAAAATTTTTTAGTGCATACTTCAAATTACCCACTTTTTGCCAGG
>NW_027132076.1:0-107280 GCF_026122565.2 Emydura macquarii macquarii | reverse complement strand
ACAGGCTAGCAGACCCTCCTCCCTCCTGCCCCCAAAGTCAGGGCTGGCCCTAGACCAAATGGCACCACAGGCGAGGAAAGTCGTCGGCCCCTTCCCCCATTTGTTAAACTTTTGAATACTTTATTTTTATTGCATTTGTAGCCAATTTCACCCTGAGCCTAGTGCCCCCCATGCCCGATCGCCTGGGTTGCCTGCCCCCTAAATCCACCCCTGCCCTCAGTACCTACCATCTGCCACCTTCTTCGTGACCCTCTGCACAGAATTGCCTCCCTACCTAGTTTCAGATTCCACCTCTTCTCTCAGACCTATGTGGATTTGAACCTTCTCTCTAACACAACAATTAAATTCTATTCTACAAGCTCCCCACCTTCCTTGTGCTCAATCATTCTTCCTCCGACTCACCCCATGTGCTGCTCTCTGCCCCTCACTAGAACCCATTATGCTATGTATTGTTGCTTCAATGATTTGCTGGTATGCTCCAAATATGTCTGAAATAAGTAGGAAGGTGTCATACAAAGCACAGCTGGATGGTATTGCACTTGTACTTGCATCTTTACACTGTCAGTGGCTATGAAGTTTTCTGTGACACAAACTAAAGTGCACTAGATGACCTTAACGGAATTCAGTTACCAAATGCTGAGGGTGGTACAGAATTTCACATTAGCTAAGTCCCACCATACATAAAGCACAGAGCTGCTTCTTGGCTTTGGACACAGCTTACTAAGCTATCTGTGCTGCAAGCCAAACACAAAATATCATAGAAAAAAAATGGCATTCTAACCAAAGACTGACCATATCAGAACAAAAATAGGAAACCAAATCCACTTACTGAGGTGCTGAGATTGTTGTGGTGGCCTTGAAGAGGAACTGGCTCCAGGAATATTTAAATCAGCATAAATTATATCTTCAGCCATGGCAAGTACAGAGGAAGGTGAGAGGGTACAGAAGGGAGATCTGTGCCTTAGAACAGTCTCATGCATGTGTCTGCCCTCTGCTGAACAGTAACGTATTAATATTCTGTTCTATGTAAGATCTTATGCCGCGCTCATCACCTTAGTGTCTGAGACTTCTAGTAGTGCATTAAGCAATGTGACCAACATCTGTTACGTGTTTGTTCTCTCATCACTTCCCCAGATGAAAAAGTGCAGTGGAGTGTCTTAGTTTGGTGGGGCTGGGGTTTTTGTTTTGCTTTTTGATATAAATATACTTGTTGCTGTGCATTTGTATTAGAGATGGCAAGGTCAAAGAAATGTGCCCTGCACTTGGAGTGGAAGATGGTGAAGTCTGTGATGATCCTTAGTTCTCGGGGGAGTTTGTTCCAGGGAAAGTTCTGTCTCCTGCACAGACAGGCTTTGCCCTTATTTCTGAGAGTTCCCTTGAGCCGGAGGAATGAAGTTGTCGACCACAGTCTTCATTCTAGAGCTTTAGATCATTATTTCGCTACCCTGGGCCCAGGCCATGGAGTGCTTTGAAGACAAGAGCCGAGACCTTGAACTTGATGCAGAGTTCTATGGGAAGCCAGGGTAGAGAGCGGGAGAGGTCTGATGTGTCCATGGTAGCCTGTGCTGCTGAGGGGAGGCCCTGCACTGTTCTGTACTAGCTGGAGTTTCCTAAGGGCTGAAGGTTTCATGCCCAGGCATGTTGTATTGGTGTGATCCAGCTGAGAGTAACAAACGTGTGAATAACTGAGGCCAGGTCTTCACCTGCCAGCCTGGGAAGGAGTCCCTACCCAAGCAGAGATGGTAGAAAGTGTCACTCACAGATGCTGCTACACGAGTGTGCAGCATCAGCGAGGAATACAGGAGTGCTCCTGATTTGCCCAGTTGTGGGTGTGACCTTCGACCAATGGCTGTGAGTTCTTCAAAATGCTTTCCTCTGCCCACCAGCGTCCTTCTGTCTCACTCGGACACGGCTTCAGCAGCTGTTCTTCATCCACAAGGTGATCTCGGCCGAGCACTGGGCCCTCTTGGTGGCAGTGGTATGGTTGCAGATGGTGAGGGATATGCAGATGACACACATCTCTGCTGACTGCTGGCAACTGAGTCCAGGTCATCTGAGCCGTTCACCTCGTGGCTGCATGTATATGCTGAAAAGGACCGCAGAGAAAATCGGTCCTTGTCCGACTCCAAGTGACGGGTCTGGTGGTGGGAGTGCAGTTTCCCATCACTACTCATTGGTTGAGTCCCTCCAGGAAGGACTCAAGCCATTTCAGCAGGTATTTCAGGCCAGCTGCCCATCTGGAGGAGAAATCAAGACAAAGGGGTTATTTGTCCTAGTCTATTATTATTATTATTATAAATAAACCCTTGTCCCAGGGCACCTCACTCACTGCCAGACTGGCACCTTCTCCTGGTACTCTGGGGATTGGCTCAAGGCCAACGCCCCCGCATCCGTGGTTTGCACACCATCACTTCATCTCTGCTATTCGTCTGTAGCCCCTCTTACAGCTTCCGGAACTGCAGCATCCTCTTCATGGCTCGGCCCTCCAGCTGTGTCACTGTCCATATTTCCCCTTCCTGGGGAGGTTTAACTCATCATTAGTCCTAGGCAGACTTCTTCCCCACAGCCTCACTCACCCTGTGGCTGATTGAGAACCCGGGCCCTCCCTCTTCTCCAGCTTCTACCCAGGGACCCTGAGCTCAGCAGTCCTGCATTAAACCCTGCCAGGTGAGTGTGGGTAGATACATCCCATCATACCCATCTTCCTGACTCAACCCCCTGCATGGGTGGTGGGTACCACAGGCCTGAGAAGCCTTCGCCTTCCCAAACAGTCTGTCTATACAGATAGATAGGTCATTTCCAAAGGGAGGGCAGGGGATGTCTAAAAATTGGATATGGGACATTGTCAGTTTGCTGTTCTCGAGCACGATGTCTGAACGACTGCTTCAAAGTAGATGAAGTCTGGTGAGAAGGGACTGAGGTGGATGATGTTGTTGGGCAGCATCTAGGAAGCTCAGAACTCTATCTGGAGACATCCTGTGGTCTCTTTGTTACTGGGATGTAGACACGCAGAAAAGTCACACAGTAAACTTAACATGAGCACGGCATCACTGGTCTTTTGAGAAAATAGCTTAATTCCCTGAAACGATTTTGTAACTCTCTTGGGAGGCCAGGGGCTTGCAACAGAAAAGTATGTCTCATCAAGATGGCTGTCACCATAGAGCATGGAGCTGTCAGCTGCATCAATAGCAGTGAAGTGTCCTTTGGAGACTATGGCCAAGAACTGTTCTTTGTATTCTTCAGGCAACCTTCACGTGAATTTTGAAACTGCTGATCAATTACGAGAAATATATTTGCCCAATAATGGCAGATAATTTGACACCTTAATCTGAAGGCTCACAATGATGTAGGCCTTTCTCACGTACAAGTCCATTCTCTTAAACTCCTTGTCTTTCGGGGTAGTGTTTGGGCATCTGCCTTGCTCGTTCATTTGCTGCTGTGACTACTAGAGAATCTGGGACAGGGTTGGTGAAGAAATAATAATATTCTTTCTCTGGAACTTGATATTGTCTAATCCGGTGGTTCTCAACCTTTCCAGACTGCTGTACCCCTTTCAGGAGTCTGATTTCTCTTGCGTACCCCAAGCTTCACCTCACTTAAAAACTACTTGCTTACAAAATCAGACATAAAAATACAAAAGTGTCACAGCACACCATTACTGAGAAATGGCTTCTTTTCTCATTTTTACCCTACAATTATAAAATAAATCAACTGGAATATAAATATTGTACTTATATTTTAGTGTATAGTCTCTAGAGTAGTATAAAGAAGTCATTGTCTGTATGAAATTTTAGGTTGTACTGACGTTGCTATTGCTTTTTATGTAGCCTGTTGTAAAACTAGGCAAATATCTAGATGAGTTGATGTACCCCCTGGAAAACCACTGCTTACCTCCAATGGTATGTGTGCCCCTGCTTGAGAATCCACCTGTTCAGCCGTGGGTGGAATAGAAGCTGGTGTCTGCCAAAGAGTCTTAGCAGGTTTCAGCAGAGCTTCATTAATAGGATGGGCAGGAGTCTACAGGATCCAATTGTTTGTGTGTGTTGTCTTGCACCAGTTCTATCTGCATTCCCAGAGAAGCATCCACTCTCCTCAGAAGGTCTTGAAAAACCTTAAAGTTTTGGAATTAACCAACCCGTTTATGGGAATTGCCTGTCCCATTCCTTGCAGTTTTGCCCTGTTTAAGCTATCTCAGCGTGGCTCCCCATGAGCAGCGGTTCCCCACCTGTGTTCCACAGACCCCTGGTGGTCCGTGAGGCCACTAAAAGGGGTCCACGGAAAAGAAAAATAACAACCTTCCCACCAAGAAATGTACAATTTCAAATAAAAAATAATTTCATAAGGTGTGTACATTACAAATGATTACTGAGTGCGTATTATTTCTTTGTTATTACGTTAGATTTCCATAAAAAACCAGAGTGTAAACAACTAGTAACATGTGATGGTCTGTGAAATGTTTGGAGGTTGAAAAGGGGTCCGCACCCTGGGAAAGGTTGGGAACCGCTGCCCTAGAGGCCAGTGTCACACCTTGGAGGAAATAGAAGTCTATCGTGCAGAGGCTGAAGAGGAGGAGGAGGGAATATCACTCTCCTCTCAGTGGGGGAGCACTTCCCGTGGGCTTTGAAACAGACACTGAAGTACCTGACAGCGCCAGTGGAAGCAGACGAGGCGGACAGAAGGTCAAAGGGTGAGTCGGTGTTGGATGCTGGTGAAGCTGACCTGGACTGCAGCAAGGATGCAGGAGAAACCGATGGTGCCTCAGTGGCAGACGGTGACACCAGCCCCTACATAGCTGAGGCTGCTGTGACTGGAATCAGAGGAGGCACTTGCAGCACAGGTGAGACTGGCAGAGGTAAACACAAATGTTTGTGGTGTCGATGGCACTGACAGCCCAGGCAAGTGCACAGCTGCCAACACGGGTACCAGACCTGACGGTGCTGGGGTCAGAGATCTCTCCAGTAAAGGTGAAAGCACCGGTCTTAACGGCACCTCCTCAGAGGCGTTCGTCTTTACAACCAGACCTCAGCTCGGCCCTGGAGGACTTGTTTGGTGCCTTTTTGTGAGGTGAAAAATGAGACTTGGACCGTCTATCAGTGTCAGATGGCTCTGGCTGCTTTGAGGAGACCGCGGGATAGGAAGAGAAGTGATGTTTCTGATCCAAATCCAGTTTTGGAGCCAGGGCAGCTGCAAGGGTACGCCCCATGAAGGAGCTTTTCCTGAAACACAGATCCCAGCACGTCCACCAGAGCATCAGGGAGGGAGGCAGGGTCAGGCAAAGGTTGATAAAGGGGCTTCCCTCCCCTCCTGGCTTAGTCATGCCAAGGCTGCACAGGCCTGCTGAAAGGCCTATCCATTTTGGCTGCTGTTAGCAACAAGTATGATACACGACCACGTGGTCCTTGGCCCTTTTACTGATCTGTTCAACATCTCCTCGTACAACTGGTGAGGCCACATTTGGAGTATTGTGTCCACGTTTGGGCCCCCACTACAGGAAGGATGTGGACAAATTGGAGAGAGTTCAGCAGAGGGCAACGAAAATGATAAGGGGGCTGGAGCAAATGACTTATGAGGAGAGGCTGAAGGAGCTGGGCTTGTTTAGTCTGCAGAAGAGAAGAATGAGGGGGATTTGATAGCAGCCTTTAACTACCTAAACGAGGGTCCCAGGGAGGATGGAGCGAGGCTGTTCTCAGTGGTGGCAGACAACAGAACAAGGAGCAACGGTCTCAAGTTGCAGTGGGGAAGGTCTAAGTTGGATATTGGAAAATACTTTTTCACTAGGTGGGTGGTGAAGCACTGGAATGGGTTACCTAGGGAGGTGGTGGAATCTGCATCCTTAGTGGTTTTTAAGGCCCAGCTTGATAAAGCGCTGGCTGGGATGATTTAGTTAGGGTTGGTCCTGCTGTGAGCAGGCGTCTGGACTAGATGGTCTCTTGAGGTCTCTTCCAACCCTGGGATTCTATGTTTCTAACACTAACAGGGCTATGCAGTTAACATCAAAGGCCTCTCTGCAAATAGCCAGGACCTAATCGCAGTGAACAACAGTGTTAGGATGTCCTTCAGACGACTTGTTTTTCTCCACTAGGTTTTCAAGCTTACTCTTTGTATTGTAAAAATACAACTCCACTGAGGAGCTGAGGTGCTTAAGGTGTGAAAGCTTTGAAGTGGACAGCTTAATAGTTAAAACTCTCCATTTCCTTTCTTTGAAACCAAGCAAAGAGCAGAATGCTTTGTACGGTTATATTTAACTCCGTGTGGGCTGTAACACTTTCTAATGGAAACTAGTGAATGGAAAATACCGAATGAAAGAACAGGAATAGAAGGATAAAGTCAAGAAGTTCAGGGGGAATATCAGGGGTTGAAGTTGTTGTCGTCAGATAAAGAATTTTAAATATCACTCAAATATCCAGCTCTTAGTTGCCTTAAAAATGTTATGACTGGAAAAATGTACATTATTGTATTGTCTGATTTGCACTGCAACAAAGACAAACTCCACCTGTCTCTAGCAAGGCCATTATCGTAACCTGCTTTAGTTCTTGTTCTAAAAGTGCTACTGTTAAACAGCCAACGTGTTTCATCCCAGAACAGCTGCATTTCAGTGGACGATGAAACAATAAACCAGAGGGTCGGAATCTGCAATAATTATGCAGATAAAACTCATAGAAAAATAAATGTAGAGTCACTATTTCAAACTTCTAAACTTGCTGGGTTTTTTTAACATGCAACTATTTATGCACAAGTAATCCATACAAAAGACATTTGCAGTTATTAACAAATGTACTGTGTACAGAATGGGTTATTTGTACATACGGATGTGGTCTGTAATTGTAAAACAACACTTCTGGGTGGGTTGTTGGCAGGTTGGGTTGTTGAAGCAAACTTCTTGATCTAAATACCTTTATTGCCTGAGCTAACAAACCTTCTCTGCAGTTCAGAGAGGTAATGGACTCACACGTCTGTAGTGTAGCCAATAGAGGGGTTTGGAACGCCACCGGGTAAGCGTGGGTTACTGCTGCACAGTTACATGTACGAAGTTTAGTGGCCATTTTCCAAAGCCGTTTTGAACTTCAGCTGGTAAACAAATTTTCATTGAAAGGTTTTTCTACAAAAAGTGATTTTCCAACCAAAACAATAATATTCGCAGAAAGTGTTCATTTGGGTTAATTTCTTTTTCCTTGAGAAAAATTGATTTTTTTTTGTTTGGTTTGATGGGAAAAAAAATCCTACTTTTTTTTTTTTTATAGTCTCCCCACCCACTGCATTGCTTTCCATTGGGAGAAAAGTAAAGGAATTTTCCCCCTCGAAGAATGAACACAATTTTTCCAAAATAAGAAGATTCTTTTTTTTAAACGTTTCCTTGAAAATGTAATTACAAATTTGAACCCCCCACACTTCTCCCCCGTCCCCCAAGAGAGTTTTGCACTCAATGTATTTACAATAGGAATAGACAAAAAGTGGGAGAAAAGAGGATTATCCCCATTTTACAGATGGGGAACTAAAAGAAGCCGTCCTAAGATACTCATCTTTAAAAGTGAATAAAAGATGGGGCCACAATTTGTTTCAGCACGTGATCTGCATCTGTGATTCTTTGGTTTAACTTTATTTTCTGTCCACACAATATAATCTTCCTCATCTAAAGGTTCTGAGGTGTCTAGTCTAATGAACACCTGAATTATTGCCCTGCTATTTGTGTCTATGTATGTGTCTAAGCTTCCTGTGTGATTTCTCAGTGCAGACACTTGAGGAGGTGTCATCTCTGCTGTGAGCATATGCCCTTATTTGGACCATCTCAGTACAGGTGCGGGTAGCACGTCCCTTAATTTTCTAATCATGTGTTAGGAGACAAAACCCAAAACAGAGAGTGCAGGCTGAAGATGATTACACAGTACTAAATCTCCAGTTGCAGAGGAGAAACACCAACTGCCCAACTCAGCTGGGAACCAAGGTAGAATAATTATTGTACTTAGCACTTGACATTTTTCAAAGCCCTTAGTACTAATCAGGAGTGCAATTTTCATAAGTGTCTAATAATCGGCCTTGGTCTACACAGTTTTGTATCAGTATAACTATTTTAGTTTGGGGGTATTTTGGGTTTTTTACCAATATACTTATACTATTATAACCCTAGTGTGGATGCAGTATTACCAGAAAAAATGTGCCTTTCAATGGCATAGCTTATTAAGTTCAGATTTTAATCATATCCATGTGGTGCAAATCTGTCTCCTTGAGCTGGGAAGCACACCCCTAACGCCAAGTGCCGAGGTCCCCTTAGAGTCACTTTTCAGAGCAGAGCTGCACTATTAGGTGGACTGACCCCTCTGCACTTAGCAGGATCAGCTCCCACGTGTATCAATCAGAGCTGCTGACAACAGGGGTTAAAACAGGATTTTATTAATGTTCCTCCTGCGCAGCCAGCAACAACTACAGTAGAACCGCAGAGCTACACACACCAGAGTTACAAACCGACCGGTCGACCACACACCTCATTTGGGACCAGAAGTACTCCATCAGGCAGTAGCAGAGACCAAAACAAAGCAAATGCAGCACAGGACTGTGTTAAATGTAAACTACTAAAAAATAAAGGGAAAGTTAAAAAAAGATGTGACAAGGTAAGGAAATTGTTTCCGTGCTTTTTTCATTTAAATTAAGATGATTTAAAGTAGCATTTTTCCTCTGCATAGTAAAATTTCAAAGCTGCGTTAAGTCAATGTTCATTTGTGAACTTTTGAAAGAGCAATCGTCACGTTTTGTTCAGCGTTACGAACATTTCAGAGTTACGAACAACTTCCGCTCCCAAGGTGTTTGTAATGCTGAGGTTCTACTGTACTGAGGAGGAAGCTGAATTCTAAAGTCTGATTTTCCATCGCCCTGTGACACACGCACTCATTTACACTAGTGCAAAGTGGGTGTAAAATTATTCTTATAGGTGGTGGTTGGAGTACCATTAACAGGAGTTCTCAAATTTTTTTTTCTGGGACTCCTTTGAAAATATTTCAGGCTGTGACAACTCGCTCCCAAAAAGTGATGGCCCCCCCCCCCCAATGCCATGCCACCCTTACTTCTGCGCCGCTGCTGGGGGGGTGTTGGGGAATGATTATAGGTAGGTAAATAGGTTCAGAGAGTCCCCAGTTAAGAGAGGGGAGCTGACCAGGCCAGACTCCATATTGGATGGCAGATCCAGGATAGGGTCAGACATGCCTGGGATCAGGCCAGGATGCTTGGCAGGGTGCCAGCAAAGGCAAGTCTGCCCGGATACGGAGCAAAAAGGCGGGAATCCTGGGGTTCAGTGCTGTGTGCAGTAAACTAGTGTGCCGTGTGCACAAATAGAGTGCCTCCTGCACACCTCAAAAGAGTGGGAAATGATTCTGGGCAGTGATTGGCTGAGGGGAAGTGGACCAAGCTGATTAAAAGCACTCGCTAGCACAGATGGGGCTGTCCCTCCGAGTGGCAGGGACACGATCGGTTTGCGCAGGAGTCGATCTTTTCTCCCTGTGGGTCTCAGAACACTCTACGTGTTCTACAATACAAAATCTCCGTACCCAGGGTTGCTCCCACGCACCTTCCCCCTTCCTTACAGGCAGCCTTTCTACAGCAAAAACATACAACTAGTGAAACATCCTGGTTAGAGGATGTATAGGTTTTTGGGTCTTTTAAGGCCAAAAGAGACCACTTTGATCAGCTAATCTGATCTCCTACATAACACAGGCCATGGGACTTCACCCATTAATTCTTGCATCCAGTCCGAATTAACACACATGACTGCTCCTCTCGTTACAGTAAGGCAAGTGATTGTTGTTATTCAGTGCATCCAGAACAATCGGTGACACCCCCCACACATGTCTCCTCTGAAGGGGTCTGAGTGCAAAGTCTGCCAATAGGACTGGCTTCAGTGTAGGAGTAAGAGAGTAAAACCTGTAATCGGATCCAGGGTGCCTGTACAGCAAAGAATTCACAAATCCTGGTGGGCCAGGACCCGGAAGAAATGATAAACTAAAGGGTCACACACACGTGGCTTCTGTAGGCCAAAGTCACTGCACACATCAGGGGCTCCTTCCATCCCTCCCTTCCCCCCACAAGCTGCCTGGGTGCCCCCTCCCATCCTCTCTATTTCAGGGACTCCTTGCAGCCACTCCGCACTCCCTCATGACAGGAGCCCTGTGTGTCCCCCCATTCCTTCCTTCCCCCATGCCACAGGCTGTGTCACCCATAACCCCTTCCCCATACCATAGAGCCCAGGGCACGGCAGGAGAATGGGGGACATTCCTCCTTTCCTATACCAGGGTCCCCTATTCTCCCCACACTAGTAGTTCACATGCAAACCAACATAACAACCCCACTAATTAATTAAGTTAATTAATTAAAAGCATGGTGGAAGGTGTAAAGCAGATGGGCCCTGACTGACTAACTGTCACCCTCTTCCTGGCCCTTCCCTCACCCTTTCTGAGGTCCCTGACTGGGCCCCAGTGGTGGCCTACATGGCTGCATATTGTCCCTTCCCCTGCTTTCTCAATTAACTGCCCCGGTCTGCTATAAACGTCCCCCTCAGCGCTCCCAGACCCCGGTGATGTCCTGGACTAACTGCCAAGTGCCAATCTGTCTGTCCCTCACGGAGTCACAGTCAGAGAGTTCAAGGCCAGGAGGCACCACCAGATCATCCAGTCTGACCTCCTGTACGTCACAGGCCACCAGCACCACCCAGCACCCGCACACGCCACCCAACCACTGAAATGAGACCGAAGTGTGACAGACCTCAGGAGACTAGACCAGCAGCTCTCAACCCTTCCAGACGACTGTCCCCGTTTCAGGAGGTTGATTTGTCTTGCGAACCCGCAAGTTTCACCTCACATTAGAAACTACTTGCTTTCAAAATCAGACATAAAATTACAAAAGCCCCACAGCCCACTGTGACTGGAAAATGGCCCAGTGCTGCCCAGATAGATTTTATTAGAGTCCACCTCCCAGGTTATAACCCAAAGGGCAGCAGGCACTTCCACTGCCCTGGCGAGTGACAGTGGCTCATACTGCAGCAGAGCTGGTTAGTGTTTGGCCCCCAAAGATAAGCCCATCGCTCTGGACTCTGAACATTTGTCTGAATCTGCGTGTTACTTTCTCAGAAATGGGTTACAGTCGCCTCCCAGTGAAAACCCCTTGATTGTGTACGTCACTGGGTACAACACAGATCCCGCAGGCCTCTTTGTCACTCAGAAGAGCTTTGCTGCTCAGGACTTTGCAGGCGATCGATGGAGGCTGAGAAGCCCGTCTGTGCCTCAGGCAAAGCCCTTGACACAAGGGATCAAAATGTCTTCACATTGCAGTTGGTGAGAAGCAGGCAGCGACTCCTGCCACCCGCGTTCCAGCGTCTGTTTTTCTGCTTCCATCTGCACATAGACCCTGCTGAGCTGCGGGAACAATGCTAGGAACATGGGATTGGGAACTGATTGTATCAATCGCAGGGGCAAACATTAAGCAGAAAAAAAGCTGGTTTCTGCCACAGCTACTGGGCTGAGGGGGCGTGATTCTAGGATGTGCCCTCTCAGAAGGCTGAAATTCCACTGGCAACCTGCAATAATAAGCTGCCCTGTCATGCTACACGACACTTGTTTGGCCTCTTCTCGTTGTTACCGTTCCCCTGCAGTCCTGCCCATCTACGCCATGGGTGAGTCTGGTCTTTGGGACACAGGCGGAGCGTGGGGAGTGGGAGTTCAGAGCCGGGAAGGGCAGCACTGAGCACGGAGAGGAAACGCTGATCTGAGACAGCCTGCAGCATCAGAAGATGTTGATGGTGTGAGCAACCCCCCTGGTGCTACGTGATTTCTTGACCAAAGGCAATTTCCTGTGAGAGCCCGTGGGTTAGTGTCATGCGCGTGTGTTTGCTGATGTGGCTACAATCAATTTCCAGTAGGTCGAGCTGGCAGCGAGCTCTCTGGCCGGCTGCAATGCTTCCTAGTGTTGAACTGCCTGCACTAATTCCAGAAACCTCTTTATTTACCTGCCGGATTGTAGCACCAAGGGATGGTCAAACAAAACACAATGTGATATGCAGTTGTTCTAGCAAACCAGCATACATCACTGATGTATAAACACTCAGAGGGAAACAGCCCACCCACAAAACAACCTTAACTCTGCCCTCTTTGAGCCCTGCCCCAGAATACCACTCACACACATACCAGCACTCTGCTTTGCCACTTGTGCTCAAAGCCGTCCTGTCTAACCAGTTCAGTTCTGCAGTCCAGCTCAGAGGAGGGCAGAGGAGACAGATATAGCGCAGACCACACCAGCACTCGGTGGCTACATTTCCTGTCTGGTTTCTCTTGAAGAACAGTCAGTGCTGGTGGCAGCCCTAAGCTGCACAGACCAAGTGTGATGGCCGGTTAGTGGGCCCCCTTTCCCCGTCTGAGCACCTGCTGGGAAATCAAACCAGGGACGAGCTTGGGTAATGGAGGACGAAGAGGGCTACGCAGTATTAAACCGCCAGCCGAAGCAGAGACAACCAGGCCAACCCTCTGGAGCTGGGGCCCAAGGTAAGTGACTGGGCATCCTTCCAGGGTGTCTACTTTTGCTACACAGCAGTTACAGGGAGTGCCCGGGGCTTCACAGAGACCCAACGGAGCTGAAATTTACTAAGGGTGTTGGGCGCCCAACTCCACTGGACACCTCTGAAAACCCCACCCGGGGCCTTTGTGTGCAGCATTTCAGGGAGGGGATGAGAGCTTGTTCTGACTCGTAGGTGTAGGATTTACCACCACGAATAGCACCATTGACGTCTGGCGGTTTCTGCAGCATGGCACAGTGTAATTGCACAGGGGGAAGGTAGTAAACCAACAAAGCACCCAGTAAATTTTAGGACTATGACAAATCCACAGGTGTGGTGCTTGACTGCCCACCAGTAAGTGTATTTTCTTAGGACAATGAATGCAAACAACTGGATGAGACGACACTGCTGTGAAAGACAATGGAAAATGTGCCGTAGCCTTATTATGAAATCTAAATGTGCATCCTCATTCTGGAGGGTCCCGGAGCTTACCACCTTGGTCTAAACGAAGGCTAATGCTGCATTTTCCATAAGGGCCAGGGGGTCAGACAACGCTGCACCAATTCAATGTGAACGTCAGTGGTCCCAGCTGTCAATTCTTTCCTTCCTTTCCAGGCTAGGAGTGGGGTAATTCCACAGCAAATCTCCCCTTATATTGGTTTGAATTTTGAAACGAGTTCACTATAGCTGTGTTTGGGCCCCTTTTGTGCAAATATTTCCGCTGACAAGCTGCCGGGGAGGAATAATTGCTTGGAAAATTATTGAAGTCTTGGAAACGGGGAATTTTTAGGCCAATACTGGAGACGTTCCACAGCAAAGGGCACAGTCGGTTTCCAATTGGCGGAGGAAAGAGGTGTGTAGGGGGCAGAGGCAGAAGTGTAGCACAGCGCCATCGGCTGGTCACTGCATGTATCTCTCAGGGTTTGCAGTGGCAGAAGGGAGCAGACTAGAGAGACACAGAACAGGTTTACATTGCAGCTGGGAGCGTGCCTCTCAGTCGTGTAGGTAGACACACGCTCCCACCTCCCAGTTGCCGTGTAGACATGTAAGTTTGGAGATGGCATTTCAGGGATCTGAATGAAGACTGATGTGCCCACAGATTTGGTGCCACTGTGATTTTCGGTTACAAACCAGCATAATTACACTGGTGCAACTCCTGGGGAGGACCTGGTTAGCCAGGCGCAAAGGTGCCTGGTGCTGGTCTAACTCATTCCCAACCTATTGTTCCTCATGCTGGAGGCTGATGGCGCATCACCATCAGGGATCCGCCAAATCCGTTTGCCAGGGAAAAACACAGACTGTGCAATTTTTATGCAGAATCTTTAGTTTTTACATTTTGTGAAAAAAATAAAAAGATATATTAACTATTAACTAAATTTTACTGCAAGTACCAGTGTCACTTATTCAACACATGTTACCTCGCCATCTTGTGGTTGATTTTTGAACGTGTTTTAAATGTACACAGCTAAATATACTCCAGTAAACTGCTCCCGGACTATAACAGTTACTCAATGGCATATGTGGGTTCATATTTTAATGCATCTCAACTTTCACTTCAGCCTCTAGGACTAATTCAGAAAGTGAGTAAAGCTAATATAAAAGCAATTTTCGCTTTATTTTTTGTGCATTTTTTTTAAAAAAAACAAACAATTTGCTGAAAATACAGAATACAGACATTGAAGTATTTGGTATGTGTCAGAAATATAAATGGCAATTCTATTAATTCTATTGTATTGCAATGATTGATGGCGTTGGTAGGCGTCAACTTATTTAAAACTTCTAAATATTTATCAATAAAACATTGTGTTCAATTGATACCTATATATATTTGTGGGTCGGGAAACTAAAATTCAGCTTTTCATTTTAATCAAGGAAATATGTGGATTTTAGTGGTTTTTTATCAGAGAATTTTGGCTTTATTAACCCGGAAAACTAGGATCCCTGGTCAGCAAACACTGTCTCTTACAGGTTCCCATTGGTATCCGCGCTGGATCTGGGTCACTGTAGGGTTGGCCGGGGCTGGGATCCTCATCTTGCTGGGGGCTGTGATAGTGTTGGCTGTTTGGGGTGAGTAACTCAAGGTCACTGAGTTGTTTGCACAGCCACACGTATGTTATTTGTACAAACAGGTGCAGTTAGGAGCGTAGTGCAAGACACATATGATTTGACTGGGACAGCATCGCTGTTACACAGGCAGAGGAAGTGGAACACACAGACTGTGCGTAACCCCTCTGCCAGGTGGTATCGGCAAACACTCCTCCCTCCCACCGTACACTGGGCAGTGTCCTTGCCTCAGTTTACCACTTTGCGGTGTGAAAGCCCAACAAACAAATATCACTTTTACCATGCCACTCCCTCCGCTGCACCCCACTCACTCGTCCTTAGTCAGCGAAGACCCAGAGTTCAGAGGTTTGTTCGCGTGGGTTCCCTGCCCCGCCCACCCCAAAACGGGAAGGGAGCCATGGATTAATTCTTCTGCTACTGTCGCCACCTCTGCAATCGGTTCATGGCTGCTGCTGCTCATCTCTGCTGCTCATCTCTGCTGCTGCTGTGATGCTGAGCTCTGAAATTCCCCCACCCCCAAACCCAGCTCTGAGTGATTTCAGCTGTTAGTGATTGCTAGAGCCTCTTCCCTGGCTTTCCCTGCAACTCTGTGCTCAGACCTGGCCTAAGGGTCTGGCCAGCCCCTAGACCTGCTCCTCAGTGATCTGATCTCACTCTAGTAATCACTGAATAGAAACAAGGACTCTCTATTGAATCCACTTTAATTGCTCTGTAGACATATCCTGACTCTTCAAGCAGACTCCACTGACTGACCGTCCGTCTGTCAAACCCTAACCCCCACCCCCACTCCCACTCTGAGCCACAGAGAGATGTGGCATCCCTACCCCCTGCTTAGCAGGTGAGGTTCAGGTTACAGTGAGCCCCTCAATCAGGGCAGGCTAAGCACAGTTCTGCTGCCCTTTCCCGGTACAGTTGGGATAACAACCTTTCATTGCCCTGCGTTCAATGTAATACATTTTATGAAAGGTCATGTTTAAAAGTACAAACAATTCAGTTTACACAAATATCTGCTGGACATCCGGGTACAGTGTCTAGATTACTGACGAGAGCAGAGTTGGGTGAGAAGTTTTAACCAGTGCAAGGAATGCAGAATCTGCAGTAACCTGGACACAGGGGTCGAGGGTTTGATTTGAAAAAACAAAAGACGATCAGTAATTTGGGAACATCACTTATGGCAGGGGTTACATAGGATGTGGTTCATGGGGAGTAGATATGTCCATAGTAGTGGATTGTCCCTCACTGAGTCGGTGATGTGGTGTAGATGGTCCTTTAATCTATACATTCCTGTCGGTGGAGTGGAAGGTCTTTGAGTCTAGAGCGATTTGTAACCCAGCACCAGCCAAAATCGATCCCTTTGGCGAAGCAAGTCTGCCTGCTGACTGCCTCGGGAGAGTAGGCGTGTCTATGTAAATACAGTCGGCTCCTGGGGTCTTTTCCCCCAGTTCATCACTAGATGTCGGGAGAGCTCATTCAGACCCTGCTTACACCTGTAGTGAATGAGGCCTGGTCGACACTAGAGAATTTTGTCAACAAAACTTAGCTTTTGTGGACAAAACTGTGCTGGTGTACACACTACAGTCACACACACACACACTACAGTCACACACACACACACCCCGGCTGACAAAAACTGCACTTTTATTTTTGACAAAATAAAACCCCCTCGACGAGAGGTGCAGGGCTTTTGTGGGCAGAGCGAGGGCAATGCAGTGTCAGTGCAGAGACTGCGTCCCCATAGAGCGGTGGAGGGGCTGTCACACCTGGCAAATTGACAAGTAAGCGCAACCAGCTAGTTTGCAAGCTGGGACTGGACAAGTCGTGGGTGGCTGCCCGGCTCCTGGTTGTGAGCTGGGACTGGGCGGGACAAGAGTGGCTGCCCCCTGCTCCTGGCTGTGAGCTTAGGTGGGTGGAAGTGCTCTGCACTGACCCGAGAAGAGCAGTGTGGACAACAGCCACTGCTGGAATTATAATTAGAGCAGTGGCTGAAAGTCGACAGAAATATGTCGATTTATTTTTCTCGTGTAGACAAGGCCTGAGTTCCTGTCTCTGCCCCTACCCGAGCCATGATGGACACTTGCTGATTTCACACCCTCCACAGGCTGGGTTTTAATCCCTAAATAGTTGCCTTAGAAGTGACTGTGATGCTGTTTTGAAGTTTCCCAGTTGCACGTCCCATGTGAAGGACAAACCAGAGGAACTATGAATATATCGGAGAAGAACGAAACCAGAATCGTCAGTAGCACTGAATGCAGCTCCTGCCTGGAGGATTTCCAGTCTCGTTTGAAACAAATTCTATGTGAACCCCACAATGGCAGCTTGGCAGGTAACCCCGGCTCCTGCTGTCTCAGAACCAGGAGTTGCTCTCCCTGAAAAGTTTGCAGGACTCTCGCTGTGACTAAAAACCCAGTAACCACGTTAAAGGGACACTGTCAGCTTGAAATACATTGGACCAGATTCTCATTCATACTGAGGGCCCTTACATTACACCAGTGTTGTGATCCCCAAGCATTCAAAAACCATGGGTCAGGCCTAAAAATCACGAGATTGGCTTACGGTAGGAAAATTAGACATTTTGGGTTCTTTAGATTTGCTTTCTGATTTCTGAGCCATTAGGTTGCACTTGGGTCATGCTGTCAAGCTTTTCTCTGCAATTATGACAGATGGAAACTTTCTTTAATGAAACAGATTCTCACATAATCCCATGACTCCAGGAGCTGGGCTTGAAAGAAAACAACAAACTTCACAAGAAGTGAGATAAAAATATGAGCGATGGCAACATTTTCAAAGTGACAGTGTAAAGGGGGCTAACCATGGGAGTAAACTTTCATATTTTAGTCTGTGTTTGGTAGCAGGAAGGTTATTTCAACAATAACTAGAAAAGTAAAAATGTAACAAGTTTTCTTCAAAGACTTTCATTTTGAAAAAAGGCAATTTTTTGTCAGTCCAGTCTCCTTGTAACTGCAGCAGGAAAACAATGTTCAGACAGCAGGGTGATTTTTTCAGTAGATGGGGCACTTTTAAATATGCTGTAATGCTTTAGGTTTGGTTCTGATGTACTATACACCCCAAACACCTCTGTCTTTTTTTTCTTTTCATTGGTCCCAATTGGTGGGTGCAAGATAAATGCTGTGGCTGCATCTTTCTGTCCCAATTGGGTTATTTCACTCTCCCTGTCATCCCGCTTCTCTTTGTGTAGCTCCAGCTGTTTATATTGGTAGCTCTTTGGGGCAGAGACTGTCTTACCATGTTTATGTGCAGCATCTAGCCCAATGGGGCCCTATCCAGGCTTGTGGCCTCTCTGTCCTACTGTAATACTAAGTATTGATTATTACTGATTTGTATTGCAGCAGGGGCAAAAGGCCCAGTTGTGGACCAGGGCCCCATTGTGCCAGGTGCTGTAAAACATATAAAAAGACAGCGCCTGCCCCAGAGAGTTTACAATCTAAGTAAAGCAAATTAATTCTCAGCTGTTTGTGCCGAGGATCAGCGGTGACATCTAGTGCTGAGAGTAATTCCCATTGCTGGAATACAGGCAGTTTTACTCATAGTGTAATAATACCATGTCTGTAGAGGTTGGATAACAGAGTGTTTTATAAACTACATAGCACTCTCAGGAATCATTTCCCCCACTACTGAAATGCAGCCACTTCTGGGGTGAAACTCAACAGCTGTTCAGCAGCACACAGCACGGCTATACAATGACTTAGGGAAATGGCTGAAGAAGAATCCCACAGCCTGTTGGCAGGGGGTGCTTCAGAGAGGCAAATGGAAGTTACCTAGGCTGGAATTTGAACAGTTTCAGAGCCCCCAGTATTCAGGAAGAGCCAGATGACTGGAAGCTAGCTAATGTAACGCCAATTTTTAAAAAGGACTCCAGTGTGATCCTGGCAATTACACCCTGGTGAGCCTGACTTCAGTACTGGGCAAATTGGTAGAAACGACAGTGAAGAATAGAATTAACGAACACGTAGATAAACATGATTTGTTGGGGAAGTGTCAACATGGCTTTTGTCAAGGGAATTCTTCATGGGAGTCACCAAGCAGGTGGATGAGGGAGATGCAGTCAATATTGTGTGCTTGGATTTTCTGAAAGCTTTGACAGGTTTCCTCATGAAAGGCTCTTAAGGTAATGAAGTAGCCCTGGGATAAGAGGGGAGGTCCTGTCATGGATCAGTAACTGGTTGAAAGATAGAAAACAAAGGGTAGGAATAAATGGTCAGTTTTCACAGGTGAGAGTGGTAAATAGCAGCATCCGGCAAGGACCTGTACCGGGACCAGCGCTGTTGAACATATTCATTCATGATTTGGAAAAAGGGGGTGAACAGTGAAGTGGCAAAGTTTGCAGAATTTACATTATTCAAGACAGTTCAGGCGAAAGCTGCCTGTGAGGAGTTGCTGAGGGAGCTCTCACAAGTGGGTGATTTGGTAACAAACTGGCAGATGAAAATCACTATTGATAAGTGCAAGGTAGTACACACTGGGAAAAATAATCCCAACTGTCCCTATGAAATGACGGGTTCTAAATGAGCTGTTATGATTCAAAAAAGAGATCTTGGGGTCACCGTGGATACTTCTAGAAAGTTTCCACTCAATATGTAACAACGGTCAAAAAGGTGAACAGTATGTTAGGAACTGTTAGGAAAGGGGTAGATAATAAGACAGAAAATATCATTGTGGCTCTATATAAATTCATGGAGTGCCCACACCTTGAATGCTCTGTACGGTTCTGGTCACCCCATCTCCAAAAGAATATAGTGGACCTGGAAAACAAAGATGACAGGACACGAATGGTGTGGAAACAGTGACTAGAGACGTGTTATTTACCCTTCCCACAATACAGAAAACAGGGATCACCCAATGACATTAATGGGCAGCTGGTTAATATGAGGGGAAGTACTTTTTCACATGAGACACAACTAACCTGTGGAACTCATTGCCAGGGGATGTTGTGATGGCCAAAGAACTGGGTAACTGAGCTATAAATAAATAAATAAGTTCATGAAAGCTAGATCCATCAATGGCTATTAGCCAAGCCAGTCAGGGATACAACCCTGTGACTGGTGCCATGCTGACCCTCCGACTACCTGCAGCTGGAAGTGAAAGATGGGTGGATCACTCCATAATTACCCTGCTCTGTGCACTCCCCCTGCAGCTCTGGTACGGGCACTGTCAGAGACAGGACACTGAGCCGTCTGGACAGGGGGCAGAGCCCACATGGACGCTCTCATGTTCTTAGTGCCCCAGGTGGGCCTTGCTTTAGTTCTCAGCAGAACCAGGGCACTAGCATTGGCACAGCGCCCCCTACTGCCAGGCTGGGCACTGGGATCAGTTCTGCCTTAATAGAGGGTGTCCCTCCGCCTCACTCCGTCACCCGTATTGTTTGTTTCAAGGCTGAGTTTCCCTCGAGGTCTCCCGTCAGGGCACAGGCTGGGCCTGTCTCTGCTCAGCTTTTATGGTCTGACACGCTCAAACCCCAGGAATTACATTTTACTGCATCAATCCAGATGGGCCCAGCCAGTGAGTCCTGCACTGAGCCCAGAAGTTGTGAGTGAGTCGGAGCAGAGCTTTAGTGAGAGAGCAACACGTCTCTGGCCTCCCAGCTCTGCCAGTGCCCCACAGTCCAGACCTACAGCGCCGTGCCCTGCTGTTTGAGTACTGACCACTGAGAACAGCCCTCGCTGGTACACTGAGTACTGAAGGCTCTTTCCATGCCTGTAGGAGAAAACGTAAGCAATATCTCGGACTAGAGCTGATACCCTGCAAACCTAGTTCATGAAAAATATGAAAAGAAATAAAAGTTTGATGTCCTCTGAAGGATGTAGAAAAGTGACAGTCCTTCCTCTCTTTTCTAATGGGGGTGGGGGTGAGGTTTAAGAGTGTTTATTTCCCCTCCAAAAATGAATGAAATCCTCCCTCTCACCCCCCCCATCAGTATTTCTGTTTTGAGTCCCCTCCCCCCATCAAAAAACGAAAAATTTCAGCCAAACTAAAAACTTTCATTGTGGTCACCATGGCATTTTCCATTAAAAATCAGCTTTGAACAGGAGTTTTCAGCCAGGCAGAGTTTGAGTTTTCAGCACTAACGACACCTCTGTTCCCATCTCTCTTGCCAGAGGGCTCCGCGTGCAAACTCTGCCCCAGGGACTGGCAGCTGCATGGGGACAAGTGCTACTGGCTGTCTAAAGAGCGTGAAGCCTGGACTGGGAGCCATGAGGACTGCTCGCGGAAGAGCTCTCGCATGCTGGTGCTCCAGACCCAGGAGGAGATGGTAACAAAATACAGGATCATAAACCTCCAGCTGGAGAGAGACAGGCGTCACTGAGCACAGTCCCAGTGCGGTGGGGTTTATATCCAGCCTGCCTCAATCCCCCTGCCTCATTTCTCCTTGTCCCCAGTTAATCAAACGCCCACTGGGGTGTTTTCTCCCCTTCTCTGAGTCTGGCTTATGAACACGGAGTTCAGAGCAAGACCACCACAGATTTTCCAGCCCTGACGTCCCTTCCCAGCTGGCTCCTGCAGCCTTTGCACCCCTAAGGGCTGCCCTTGTAACTCCACCCGGCCTTTACCTCTCAGTCTAGGGGTGCCTAGTCGCAGGTGAGACTGAACCCAGGACCCCCTTAAAGGGCCAGCTCAGCCTGTGACCCCCAGACCTGGTAGTGGTGTTACCATGTCTGCACAGAGAGAGCCACATTTCCTGCCCCTGCCCTGGGACTCTGCCCACCCAAGGGAGAGGGTGAATTAGCTCAGGTGCGGATGGGTTCTCTGCCTGGCATCACGGGCAGAGCCACTGTAGCCAAGAGCAGGTATCGAACAGGAGCGCTCAGGGAATTCTAGCCTGTTACAGCACATTCACCCCACCCCTCGGCTTTGCACTTCCCAGGATTTCATACAGGATGTGATACGAGACGCAAGCTATGTCTGGATTGGACTTAAAGTGACACCCCCGCAGGGGACGTGGACCTGGGTGGACGGGTCCCCGTTAGACCCAGCGCGGTGAGTGCTGCCTGACGTGTACTGTTGGACAGGTGCTTGGGGAAAGCGCCACTGTGTGACTTCCTGATGTTAAATGTACAACGTCGAACTAAGGCCTAGCCACACTGGAAAGTTTTACAAGCCTAGCTCCGTTGGTTAAAGGTATTTCTGCTGCGCCAGCAAAGGCCTTGGTGTAGCCGCCTCTGTACCTACACCGAGGGGAGAAGCTGTCCTGTGGGCATAGGTAGTCTTCAGTGCAGCGCTGTAAATGTAGCCAGTCTTAGTCTGCGCTTCTCTCACGGTGTTTTTAAATAGGCATTTTAAATAGGAGGCATTTTATCCTGGTGATAGCTGCTTAATTCCCATCCAACAAGCGTCCTCCTGCTCATGTGATTCCCACTTTTGCAGTTAAATGTTACTGTTCTGGGCTTGTTTGGTATTTCTCTCCCCCACTGCCGCCCCAGGACACTAAACTGTAATTTACACGGTGGTCGCTATTACCAGGCCATTCAGCTCTATTCACCCGCCCTGTGCTCCACTGAGGACTAAAGCAAGAATCCCCTCTCCCTGTGCGGTGCCAGGACTAGCTGCTCCAAGAAGCCGGCATTGAGGGGGCCTAGAAATGTTTTCTTTGCAACATGCACCGAAGTGACATTTAGTCCCTCTGCTCCAATTACTTAAGTTACGTAGCCCAGTGGAACAGCATCAACAGCAGAGACTAAGGGACCCCCCCTCCCAGCTCAGACTATCCTATAGCTCAGAGGTAGCGACTGCTGCTCCAGGGGGTGGGAGACCCCAGTGCAAATCCCTTCGCTGCAGGCACAAGGGGGAGTAGAACTGGGGTCTCCCACTCTCCAGACAAGTAACTTAGAGCCCCGTGGTCAGGGGACCAGGGAGCGCTTGCTCTTCCCAGCCGTTTTGTGTGCGCTGGCCTATGGGGCCCAATCTGATTAGCGCCCTTTGCGCATGCCTGTCAGATCAGGGCCCCCCGGCAGTGGAAGGCCTGTCTGCCGCTGGCTCCTGCAGCATGCTGGGGCGTAGGCAGCCGGTAGCCAGGGGGAGGCAGCAGCGCAGATGGGGAGAGGCACGTAGCAAACCTTGACTCTGCAAACGTTGGCACTGAGCAGTGTAAGCACCTCCAGGGTTTGGTGGCCGCTGAGCTGGGTTTTGTCAATCCCAGGGAGACGCGAGTCTGGGAGGCAGGGACTGAAAGTGGCCGTTAGGTTCTTCAGTCCCTCTGTGAATCCAGCCCTCACTGTGCACCTGGAGAAGCCCCCAGGCTCCCTGCAGCCGTCCCTTACGCCGGTCACAGGTGCACGTTTCCTCTCACCCAGGAGACTCAGGCTTGGTTTTTAAGGGAACACTGAGGTGGGAGCTCAAGGTGGCTGCTTCCAACCAACCTGTACCAGGTCACCAGCCCCACGAGATTCAGCCTTGTTGGTTCCTTGCCAGAGACCCCCCCAGCTCATCTCACAGGCTGGGATGTTGTCTCAGCTGAAGTGCTGCAGGAACGTTACAGAGATGAAGGGCAACACCAGAGCCAAGCTTCCCCTTAGAGAAGGAAGCTCAAGAAAAATATCATCTCTGGGGCTTGGACAAAGGAAGGGAAGCACAATGACAGCGACTTTCTCTTTACGTCTGCAGCTTCTCAGTCTGGGGCCCTGCTGAAGGGAACAGCTGCGGTCGGCTAAAAGACACCCAGATTCAGTCTGACGTATGCGGTTCTGAGCTCAAATGGATCTGCCAGAAAAAAGCTGCCATGATATAAACCGGGGGACAAAGGATCCGTAATCGTGTCTCTGTAATGCAAAGTACCTGCCTTTAGTCTCCTGGGACAAGAGTGTGGCTTTAGACAGAGCTCCAACCAGGGCAGAGCGTAACCCCAGGAGCTCCTGGACTCAGCTACACC
This sequence comes from Emydura macquarii macquarii, assembly GCF_026122565.2. NCBI lineage: Eukaryota > Metazoa > Chordata > Testudines > Chelidae > Emydura > Emydura macquarii. The sequence goes on along the minus strand of NW_027132076.1, from coordinate 83,806 downwards.
TTCAGCTCACATTTCCTCCCCTCGTTCCTTCTCACTGGGCTCGGGCAGTGGGCTGTAATTTGCAGGTCCCCTAACCTGCAGTACGTTGCTATGCAGTGCTATCCAGGGGCATGCTGGGCTGCGAGCCACAAACAGTGCTTCTGATTCCCCACACGGGCACCTTGTTACCTGCCCCTAGCATGGAGCCACTTCTGTGCCTGCCCCGGGTCAGCTCCCCCCCTCCACTGGGGACACACACATCCCCCTCTAGGCCACGCAGGCCCAGCTGTCACTGCAGATCGGCGATAGGCCCACCCCACCACTCAGACCTGCTGAGCATCCCCCGGGCGAGTCCAGCCACTGGGCCATGGGACATTCACGCTATTCACCCACCTGCCGCTTCCAACAGCACGGGACTCTCCAGCTTTGTGTGTTCCACCTCAGAGCACGGCTCCGCTGAACTCCCAGACCTTGGATTGGTTCAGAGTGAAAGCAAGTGGAAGCTGATTGAAGAAAAGTACAGAGATCCACATAGATTTTCTCACATCTAAACAAGCACTGGGCTAGAGGAGATGTTGGCCAAAGCTAGGAGACTGAGCAGCATGCCGGTGCTGGGAATATAAAGAGCTGAATCAAATGTTATGCCATAGATTTGAGAGCAGGAAGGGGTGAGAGAGAGACAGGAAAAGAGGGTAACTGGTGAAATCTGGGGCTGTCATAGTTGTCAATTTCACGGCTCAGCTACAGCAATGATAGACAAGTTCTCTGGGCACTGGGCTGTGAGCCAGGGATGGGGGCTGTCACCTGGGCAAGTTGCAGCAGCTGCCACGTGGCTGCCAGCCTGGGAGGTGGGCGACTGCCACCCAATCCGAGCTGGGGCAGAAGAGGCTTCCGCGCCGGCTGGGACCAGGGATGTGGGCAGGCAGCTGCTGCCTGTCTTCAAGCTGGGGCGCTGGAGGCTGTCCCTCAGCTCAGAGCCAGGGCATGGGTGGCTGCCACCCAGCTCTGAGGCCAGCCCACGAGACGCAGGAGGCTGCCACCAGGCTCCCTTTCACTGTGTTTTTCCCCGGTACCCCCTGCTTGTGTCTCATGTATCCCCGGGGGTACACGTACCACAGGTTGAGAAACTATGTTCTAACCCACCTGGCTCCAGGCAGGGACTGAGCAGACATCTCTCCCCTTTCGCCTACATACCAAGACTGGGACAGCTCACATACCAGGGTGCAACCAGACCAGCGAGGGGCCCTCACTACGGCCCTGCACCCTGGGGTGCCTTACACTGCCTTGCTGAAGTAGCTCCTACCTGGGCCTCCCCCAAGCAGCCTTCCAGCATGTAAGCCATGCCCTGAGTGTGTGACTGCAGCCTGCCAGTCACACTTGGGTTACACTTGGGTGTTTACCAACGTTAGTTAGTAACCCTAACACACTTCCAGTGCTGGATTTCCCTCCAAAAATGTATGTTCTGTACTGCCCAACTCTCTCCTGGCCAGTCCAGAGATATTACGTCTGTTTTTCCTTTAAAGCAGCAAATACATAACAAAAACAACAAGAATCCTGTAGCACCTTAAAGACTAACAAATTTCTGTGGGCATAAGCTTTCATGGGCTGCAACCCACTGTGTCAGATGCATGAAGTGGAAATCACAGATAGGAGGTGTGTATTTATATAGCCAAGGGTAATGTAAAGCACGAAAGGATTCTTTCCTCAAGAATCAAGCCGCACAGACAACATTGAAGAGAGAGAGTTATTCACGATAGCGGGAAGTCTGCTAAATCAGCTTCAGCTTTCTGATGTTACAGTGATAAATTATATACCCTTTCTTATCAATTACCTAATACATTTTAAATTCTTTATCTATTCATTTACAAATACAGACATTGTCCCATCTACAGAGAACAATCGTGATAATGGTCGTTAAATACATACAGAGACACTTTTAATCACTCCACTTACATCCAGACTGCTACACTCGGTGGAGGGGGATAGGGTGGAGGGAGAAGGTGGGGGTGGAATCTTTACAGCTAGGTGGCAGACAGACAGAAACAAAAAGCAAATGTGGTGTTCTTATCGAAATTAGAATTACAAGAGGACATCTGGCTTCCTGGGTCATCAGATGTTTGCATGGGCCATTGTCCTTGAAAATTAGCCATTTACATAAGTTTTAATGTACAACTTGTTAGCTGAAAAGTTTCAAGCCTTACAGTTCCCTCCTGTTTGACAAATCGAACTCGTAAATGAGATATCAAAAATTATTTAAATACTTTGATATTCATGATCTACTTTAGGATTATACGGGGGAGGTGTTATGGAGGGAGGGAAACGGGGGGTGGAGGCAAGAATAGTGAAGTTGTTAATCACATGCTTAAAGTAATAGCATATACACACAGAAGAAAACAGGACAAAAAGAGACACAGCAGCGGCAGCTATTTGCAAGCTAGTCCACCAGGTGATGAGGCTGTAGGACGGGCCAGAAGTTGAATCTTCCAAGCAGGTTACAATCTGGGTGGAGAGCTGGACCTTCACACGTCCTTTAGCAGTGTTTTCATGAACGGTGGCAGACACAGAGGCAGCAGCAAGGACCACTTTAGCCAGTAGCTCCTTTGCCAGTTGGACAGGGGTATTGTCTGGATATAGATTGCCATGCCACCAAGGAAGTGTTGTCATTCCAGTGAAGATGCGGCAGGATAAATGAATGTTACCCAGAGTGAAGGAGTCTGTAATCTGTAGACACATGGAGGAGTTGGCTGGACACTGTAGTGGGCCATAGTTGTAATATGATGCAGGGTGATAAAATACCACTGCGTGGCCGACACTTGAACAGCAGTCTCAGCATCTAGGAGAGGAAGGATAGTAACAACCACAGAAGAAGACGTATTCAAAGGGCGGAGAGTAGAACAAGAGTAAATTATATAGTCGGCAGTTTCTGTACAACAGTCCGAAGTTGTTATGAGCATGCCGCCGCTGGGGGAGGGAGACATAAAGCCAGAAAGTCCTATTTGATAGACAGTGTTGTTAGACACATAACCAATAGATTTAAAATAAAAAGAGGAAGGAAAAACATGGGTGGGGATAACGAAAGGGTAGGTGAGAAGAAAATTAAAAGAGGGGGTGGAAGAGATTTCAAGGGATAGGAGGGAGGCAACAATTAACTGAGCAGATATATATGCCAAGTTTGCAAGGGCAGAGGAAGAGAGGGTGTGGGAGGGGGGAAACCAAGGCATATATCTAATATATCTTCTTTTACATATTGAACAAATCACGAGCTAGCATATCACAAGCTCATCCCTTAGATTGGGATATAGTCACATTAATTATATCGGAGGATTTTTTAATTGCTGTATAGAATCCATCCATGGCTGCGTTAATAGCAGTGAAAGTGTATAATAAGCCAGCATTGGTATACTTTAAGGCCTGGGTAGTTTGGCTTTTAACCCAGGCATTGTAAGATCTATCCACATTGGCATTAAGCAAGTTTATCATGGAATTTGAGCTTCCAAATATTCCCCCAATGTCACCTAGAATGCCTCACTTTTGTCTTTTTACTGCATGAGTGCGGACAGTATATTGGTCACTAGTAACTTTAACTATTCATGTAGCCATTGTAAAGAATTAGGGTGGTCAAAACATACATGTTAAAATGCTAATTTGTATGGAATAAGTTCCTATGGGGCCGGGTAGACAGGGGGGCACATACCCATACTTATCAGAACAGGAGATGTCTGTTCGCAGAACAGAAAGGCCTAAGGCCCATGACAGACAATTAATAGGTAGAATGGTGGTTCAGAGACATTCTGTGGGATTTTAGCATGTTATTTTAGTTTCATTTGGGGCCTCCTGCTAATGGTTCAACCTCAGGTTTTTATTTTAGTTTCAGGTCACCACTTTAGGCCAGGCATTCTATTAATCAATTCTATGATTAATTCTTTGATACCACAATCCCCCATTTTGTACTTCCAGTACAACATAAAAGACTTTGATTCGACAGGGCATAAGCATTTGTGGCCTCCTTTACCGGTTACTATTGGGGAAGAGCTACAACAGAATTGAAACAAAAATTTTGCTAAACACACTTTGGTTTGCCTGTGCCATGAATCCATTTTCTGTAGTTCAGGTTCTGGAACCTGAACTGCTATAGAGTATACTTTTGCACACACCCTCACTCTCATCTAAAGAGAGGTCCAGACACCTACCCGTCCTGCACACTGACCAGTGGGGCATGGGTCCAGGAGGCCCTGGCTCCAGGTTGGTCCAATGCCTTATCCACTGGGCATGCTACGGGGAAGCAAGGGAGGCAGTTGTCTGCTTGGACAATAATACCCAAAACTACAGGCCTGGTCTTCAAGGAGAGACTAGGATAGGGTATGATCAAACATTTTTACAAGGCACAATCTTAAAACTTGTGCAAAGGTTACCAGTCCTGAATACATGCCTCGCACTGTAAAAGAACCTCTGCACCTGTAACGACAAGGTCAGTGAAACAGGGTGCAAGTGCTTGGAACCTCTCCCCTGCTCAAGAAAAGGATTTGCCACTCCAGAGCGAAGAGGATATACCACGACGTCATCTCTACCACCTCAGGAAAAAAGACTTACAACTCCCCCAGATCACTGGTTCCCTAAATGGCTATGGTTAGTGATCTTCTGGATGTTCTGTATTGGCCTTATCTAGATGACTCTCTTTTGATCCAAAGTACCTGATTAACAGTACACCTGTCGAGGAAATCCCAAAGGTCCATGGGGAAGAAGACCAACAACCTGATGACTTTGAGGTACAATTAAAACCCAAGCAACTAAACCATAAAAGACAACGCTTCTTGGACTGTACTGACACATCTTTATAATTAATTAATCAACTACAAACAGATTTAAATGTGCCTAACTGTTGGATTTGCAGTCATGTTCCCTTGCATTTTGAAGAAGGTATACCCGTGATTGTGTTAAACACCCCACGTATAGTACAAGGGGTTACCATTCCTTTTCCTAACAAAATACATCCACCTAGCTTATGAGTCCCAAGGAAAATACTGCTTTAAGGCCAACCAATCCATGTAAAAAAAAATTGCACTTCACAAAAGTATAAAGGTTGGTTATAGCACTTGTAACTATACCTTTACTATTAACTCTACAGGATATGTAGCCCTGAATGGGAGCTCTTTTAGAGGTTATTTTCCCTATCCCCTGAATATTAGCTATTATGGCATTCGTTTAATGCAAAGTTCTTTAGTTTATTCATAGAATATATTTAAGTTTAGTAGGCCATTATTTTATTTGTGAAAATAAGGCCCATAAGAAATTACCCCCGTGGTGGGAAGGCTCCTACTACATCGGAGCTATTACCCCTGCTATTAGGCACACACCCACACTACCCCAGGGCAGGCTCCAGAACCAAAGAGCAATCACCAAGGCCCAACGGTATTGGGGTATCACCTTGCCCCAGCTTGGAGTTGCATACGCTGTCAAGGAAATAAGGCGCGTTGCTGGAGTACTTGAAACAGTGGCCAATGCCACTACCCAGGGTTTTAAAAACATAGCCAACTGAAATGGTTCTGCAGAACAGAATGGCCCTAGACTTTACCTTAGCAAGCAAGGGGAGAGGGGGGTGTGTGTGCAGTACTTAATGATACCTGTTGTTTTTATGTAAATAAATCTGGCAAAGTAAAAACCGATGCACATGACATTTTCCAAATCACATCACTATTCCATAACATTTCCCAAGATGATACTTCATGGGGTTTCAAAGATCTATTTCATGCCTTAACTTCATGGCTACCGAATTTATCCTGGTTTAAGCAATTGTTTGTGGATATAATTTGTTTTATTGTTGTTTGTTTTCAATGTCAGGCACGCTACCTTCTGGATGTTTTACCTTCACCCAGTTTTTAAAAACCGAAGATAGCTACTATGCAAATGGTCACCCAGGCTTTCTGCAAGTGATGTGAGTCTAAACTGCAGGACAGTTTGACTCAAAGGGGGGATTGTAAGCTGATTTTAAGTTGCTTGACTATAGTTACTCCATTTTTGCAGCTTCTTTGTTTATAAGGCAAGGCCGTTTCACTCTGTGCACAGATCATGAAAAGTTCTTAGGAATGAGGAAGGAGATAAGCCTCGGCTGAATTCAGCAAGCTATGCAACCTTGATAGATAAGTTGTAGTTAGCTGCAAAACATCTGTAAAACTATCTTATAAATAATAATATAGACCAATAGTTATAGAGAAAATAAGTTTGTGCCCTTGTAAGGGGGATAGGTATGGTCTTGTCATGAATGTTTAAGTAGCAATAAGGTATAAAACTGTCTGTAATCCTTTGTTCGGGGTCTTTTTCCACTGTCCATTTGTGGACTTGGGAATTGACCTTCTGCAGAATAAAGTCTTCTGGAGACTGTCCAGCCTGAAATCCAGTGTGGGTCTCTTATCGGTGCAGGGTACAAACCACACGTAGAATCTTTTTCCAACATGGTAAAAGAAGGATAAACGGGTATGTGTAAAAGACAGTTGGTGTGGTGGTCTTGTCAGACAAGAGAAAAGAGAGAAAAAGGCAAATCTGAACCATAATTGAAGAAACTCCAAACCCAGAACAGTGCTTTAAGGGTTAAACTGAAAAAGTGTAACTCTTCTGCATGTCACATTATTGCTATCATGCAACAAGAGGAATACACTTATTTAGAATGGAAAACTAAGCATTTTCATATGTATACTCCTCTCAGTACAGAGGAAATAAGGGGCTTATTAAAGAATCTCCCAGATATAAAGCCCAAAGACCCAAACTTAATATTTTACATCTTAAGAATCTCCGTATCCTGACTAAGCCAAATGCCCCGGGCAATGTAGCAGGTAACCAGGAACTGATAGTGAAATGCGTGTAAACCAAAACAAGCCTGCTGCCTGGCAGAAAGTGGTTAAAGAAAAAAAGAGTGAAAGAGATTAACCCTATAAAAGCTGGAGGAAATTGAACAGTTAAAGGTTGTAAAAATTGTTATAGGAAAATAAATTCTTGATTTCTTTGCAGCCATTCTGAAGAAAGAATGGGTCCTTCTCCTAAAGGAATGGTCTGTAAATAAACCTGACTGAAATTATTTAAATATGAATGATTTAGGTTAAATCATTAACTGAAAAAAAGAGGTTTCCATTGGAACTTAACTGACTCCAAATGCATAGAAGGGAATGTAATTTGTGTACAAAGATGTAATTCTAAGCAATAATTTGCCGCTGTTGTGTTGTATGATGTTTTATATTTTGTCTTGTTACTGTTATGGTTGTGTTTGGTATTGAAGGTACTGCATTAAGCAGAAAGGAATCAGGAAGCACTGTAAATCAATGAAATCCTGATATTAGATGCTTTTGTAGTATTGTACCAATTTAGAGAATGTGATTTTAAATTCCAAGTGCCTAAATGTACTAGTAGCCTTGTTACAAAATTTAATCAGGGGAGCACCAAAGCCAACACTTCCTAGTTGCAACATGAATTGTTGGCACAGGTATTTCCTGAATCTGTTTTGTTTTCTTAGCTCCCTACTCCCAATCTCAGCAGATTTTTGTTATTGTTTGCCTTTATAACATGCAGTCACTAAGCTGCTTATCTGATCTTAACTCTTTCCTTTAAGTTTGCTGCGAGAAGGATCATGTTACAGCAAGCAGTCTGTCTTCCTCCTTGCCCTTCCTCTGTGGCTGCAGCAGCTTTTAGTAAAAAGCAGCCCTCCAATACTCTTTTAAGCTATAGTCATTCCTCATGCTGTGGCGGCCTTAACTCTAGGCAAACTAAGTATGAAAGACTCTTCCTTTCAGCCCTAATGCTCTGTCAACTTAAATACAACCGGTTAAAAGATACATTTTCCTGTAAAACCTGTACTGCTTGAAATGAATGTAACTGTTTTACAAAAGTGCTTGTACATCCTAATTTGCAAAACCAGCTGCACTGCCAAACTAAATGGGCACAGAGTCCTGGCTATTGTGCCTCAGAGTCTCAAATTAGGTATTTGCAAGAATTGCCCACCAGCAATCTATGGAGGTAAAGTTTGGAAGGTAAGCCTCTTACCAAAATTGGCCACAGGATCTTTGGGGTTATCCCAGGTTCTGAGTCAGTGGGCTGGAAAAGAAAGAAAAAACAAGGTTACTTACCAGTAACTGTTGTTCTTCGAGATGTGTTGCTCATATCCATTCCATCATAGGTGAGTTCGCGCCCCGTGCACGAGCCTCCGGAAGCTTTTCTGCCCCTAGTAACCCCCTGCGGGTCGGCTCCTGCGCCCCCTGGAGTGCCGCGCTCATGTCGCGGTATATAGGGACCCTGCCGACCCCGTGGCCCCCAGTCCCTTCTTTCTGCCGACTCCGACAGCGGGGACGGAGGGTGGGTTTGGAATGGATATGAGCAACACATCTCGAAGAACAACAGTTACTGGTAAGTAACCCTGTTTTCTCTCTTCGAGTGTTTGCTCATATGCATTCCAATATAGGTGATTATGTAGCCATACCATGGAGGCGGGTAGGAGTCACTGTCGAGTAGCCCTTCTTAAGACGGCTCTGCCTACAGCCGCGTCGTCCCTTGCCTGTTGGACGATGGCATAATGGGAAGAGAGGGTATGGACAGATGACCAGGTTGCTGCCCTGCAAATATCCGTCAGGGGCACCCGCTCCAGGAAGGCCGCTGACGAGGCCTGGGCTCTGGTCGAGTGTGCCGTCACTGTACTGGGAAGCGGCACCTTTGCCTGATCGTAACAGGTGCGGATACATGCAGTAATCCACGCAGAGATGCGCTGAGAAGAGACAGGTAAGCCCCTCATTCTTTCAGCAACCGCGACGAACAGTTGGGTTGTCTTCCTGAATGGCCTTGTACGGTCGATGTAAAAGGCCAGAGCCCTCCTGACATCCAGGGAGTGCCATCTCTGCTCCGCCTCCGATCCGTGCGGTTTGGGAAAGAACACGGGGAGGAAGATGTCTTGGTTACAGTGAAACTGAGACGCCACCTTAGGTAAGAAGGCTGGGTGGGGTCTCAGCCGCACTTTGTCCTTATAGAAGACAGTGTAAGGGGGCTCCGAGGTCAAGGCCTTCAACTCGGAGACCCGTCTGGCCAAAGTAATGGCTACCAGGAAGGCCACCTTCCAGGACAGGACTAGCAAAGGGCATGTAGCCATGGGTTCAAAAGGGTGTCCTGTTAACATGGCGAGAACCAAGTTCAGGTCCCAGAGAGGTACCGGGTCATGAACCTGCGGGTATAATCTCTCTATCCCTTTCAGGAACCTACAGGACATAGGATGAGAGAAAATAGACCTCCCTTCCATCGGCCGGTGGAAGGCCGAGATGGCCGCCAGGTGTACCTCAGGGAGGCCAGTGCGAGGCCCTGCATCTTTAAGTGTAGGAGGTACTCTAGGATTGCCTGTATGGGCGATGAGGTAGGTAAGATCCCCCGGGACTCAGCCCAAAAGGTAAAGCGCTTCCACTTAGCCTTATACAGCACCTGAGTGGAAGGTTTCCTGCTCCCTAAGAGAACCTGCTGTACTTGTGCTGAGCAGGCTCTCTCCCCCTCAGTTAACCACAGACCCTCCATGCCGTCAAGTGGAGGGAGTCCAGGTCCGGGTGTAGAAGACGGCCCCGGTCCTGGGAGAGGAGGTTGTATCGCGTCGGAAGCGGTATCGGCTTGGCAATGGACATGTCCAGTAGCATAGTGAACCAGTGCTGCCGGGGCCAGGCTGGTGCAATGAGGATAACGTTCGCCTTGTCCCTCTTGATTTTCAGGAGCACTCTAGGGAGTAAGGGGATGGGGGGAAACGCGTACATCAGGGGCCCCGTCCAGTCTGTTAGAAAGGCGTCCGAGAGGGAGCCCTGCTCTTGTCCCCGGAGTGAGCAGAACCTCTGGCACTTCTTGTTCCACGCAGAGGCGAACAGGTCCAGTTGGGGCGTGCCCCACTTGTGGAAGAGAAAAGACACCACCTCCTTGTGGAGTGACCAGTCGTGGCGGGGTAAGAACGACCTGCTGAGGCGGTCCGCCTCGTCGTTCCTGACCCCGGGGAGGTGAGAGGCAGAAAGGTGAAAATCGTGCCTCACCGCAAGGTCCCATAGCTGTATGGCTTCCTGGCACAGAGTGGAGGAGCGTGCCCCCCCCTGCCTGTTTATATAAAACATGGCTGCTGTATTGTCCGTGACGACATGTACTGCTCTGCCCGTTAGGAACCTGAGGAAGACCTTGCAGGTGAGACGAACTGCACGTAGCTCCCTGACATTGATGTGAAGGTGCAGCTCGTGTGGCGATCATAGACCTTGTGTGCTGAGGTCGCGGCTCATGTGGGCTCCCCAGCCCACATCGGAAGCGTCCGTTATCAGCGTCACCGATGGGGTTAAGTCTGCAAAGGGAACCCCCCGAAGAACCTCGCTCGGGTCTGTCCACCAGTCGAGGGATGTTAGGACCTGGGCTGGGATGGTGACCACCCTGGAAAGTGAATGTCTGGATGGGGTGTACACCGAGGTTAGCCAACCTTGAAGGGGCCTGAGTTTGAGGCGAGCTAGTCTCACCACATATGTGCATGCCGCCATGTGACCCAACAGCTGAAGGCAGCGCCTGGCTGTCGTCGTGGGAAATCTGAATAACTCCTGAATGATGGCGGTCATGGTCTGGAATCTGGCCAGGGGGAGGAAAGCCCTGGCTTGGACTGCATCTAGGGTGGCTCCGATGAAGTCTATCCACTGTACTGGGGTAAGTGTGGACTTCTGCTCGTTGATGAGCAGGCCCAGCCTGGTGCAGGCTGTGCAGGTCAGAGCTAGACTGTTCTGTACGTGAAGCCTGGATCTTCCCCGTATTAACCAATCGTCGAGATAGGGGAAGATCTGGACGCCTCTGCGGCGGAGGTGGGCGGCTACCACCGCCATACACTTTGTGAAAACCCTGGGTGCTGAGGAGAGGCCAAACGGTAGGGCCGAAAATTGGTAGTGGACGCCCGCTACCATAAAACAAAGAAAATGTCGGTGCCCAGGGAGGATGGAAATGTGGAAGTAGGCGTCTTGTAAATCGAGGGCAACATACCAATCCCCTGGATCCAGAGCGGGAATGATGGAGGCTAGGGAGAGCATCCGGAACTTGAGGCGTCTGATAAATCTGTTCAGACGACGCAGGTCTAGAATAGGCCTGAGGCCTCCCTTTGCCTTGGGGATAAGGAAATAACGGGAATAGAACCCCCTGCCCCTCTCCGAAGGAGGCACTTCCTCTACCGCCCCGAGGCGGAGAAGAGAGTGAACCTCTTGGACGAGGAGTAGCTCGTGAGATGGGTCCCTGAAGAGGGACGGGGTAGGGGGAGAGTCCGGTGGGAATGCCGAGAGTTGGAGAGCATAGCCTCGTCTCACTACGCTGAGCACCCAGCGGTCCGAGGTTATTCCCTGCCACTCTCGGAGGAAGGGATGCAGTCTGTTCATAAAGGGGAGAGTGGAAACCGGTGGGATGGCGATTGTAAAGGAGCTGCCCTCGAGCGTCCCGTCAAAAGGACCGCTTGTTGTTTTTCTGCTGCTGGCCCTGCTGGGAGCCCCCTGCAGGGCCTTGGCGGTCTCGGCGGTTCGACTGCCTAAAGCGGTCACAGCCTCGCCTAGATGGAGTGGGTCGAGGAGGCAGTCGAGAGGCAGGCTGTTGTTGCTGCTGCCGTTGGGGTCGCTCTCTGCCCTGGCGCCTTGTGGCCTGTGGCACATAGAGGCCTAAGGACTTAAGGGTGGCTCGAGAATCCTTGAGGGCGTGTAATTTACTGTCTGTTCTGTCCGAGAACAGGCCCACGCCCTCAAAAGGCAGATCCTGGATGGCCTGTTGCACCTCCAATGACAGGCCAGAAGACTGCAGCCACGCCGACCGGCGCATCACGATGCCAGATGCCATGGCCCTTCCCGCCGCATCGGTGGCATCGCTCGAGGACTGAAGGGCCACTCCCGCGACTGTCGCTCCCTCCTGCAGGATGGTGTTAAAGTCCTCCGCCATGTCAGATGGTAGAGCGCGGAGGAACCGTTGGAGGGAAGCCCACAGGTTTAGATTATACCTGCCCAGGAGCGCTTGGTGGTTCGCAATGCGTAGCTGTAAAGCCGCAGTCGAATAAATTTTCCTCCCGAATAAGTCAAGTTTTTTGTTCTCCTTATTCTTTGGCGTACTGGACTGGGCCCCCTTTCTGTCCCGTTGATTGACTGCATCTACAACCAATGACCCGGGGGGGGGTGGTTGTAGAGGTATTTGAACCCCTGGGAGGGAACGTAGTACTTGCGCTCCGCAGTCTTAGAGGTGGCAGACACTGAAGCTGGAGTCTCCCACAGGGGCTTGACCACCTTCAACACCCTGTCATGGACAGGGAGCGCGACGCGGGAGGGGCCTGCTGAGCTGGAGGTCCCGAAAAGAGGATCCTCCTCCTCCGAAAGTTCTTTGAGGTCTAGCTGTAGGTTGTCAGCTAACCTTCTGAGCAGTTCCTGATGGGTCTTGTAATCAGGAAGGGGTGTTCTCTGGTCCCTAGAGGTGGTGTCCAGAGGAAAGGAGGAGGAGGACTGGTGAAGGGGACCCGTAGAAGGACCCTCCAGAGGGTCAGACCCCTCGTCCGAGGAGTCGGGTCTGTCCTGAGTAGGAGGTGGGGGCGGGGGCTGGACGGCCACTGATGGAACCGACGCCGTGCCCTGGGTCGGTTGTTGAGGCCATGGCCCCCAATAGGGCCATTGCCAGGGCCCCTGCATCCACGCCGGCACCGGTCCCGGTGCCGCGGACGTTGCCGGCCCGCAAGGTTCCGGGCTGCGCGATTTCGGGCGCTTCCCCTTGTCCTTGCCAGGATCCGGCAGTGATCTGCTCCCGGAGGAGCGGGAGCGGCTGCGGCGGTATCTGCGATGCCGGCGAGGAGAGGAACGGCTGGAGCTAGACGAGTGTCCCCGGGACCTCCTGTCTCTGCGGCGGTCAGGCGCTGGCGACCTAGAGCGGTCTCTCCCTCGGCTGTGTCTTCTCCGGTGCCCCGGAGAGTCCCTGGGTGCCAAGGCATGCGGTGCCGGGGACCGCCTCGGGCTAATTCTGGGGGCCCTTGCCGACGGTGAGTGGTGGTAGGGCTCCGGAGCAGGGGGACCCCGATGGCTGCCAGCGGATCGGGAGCGGTGGCTGTCCCGGGAATGCGCGCAGGCCCGGACCGGAGATCTTGATCGGTGCCGAGAGCCGGAGCGGTGCCGAGGGGAGCGGCGGAGCGGAGCGGCGCCGTATAGCTCGGTGCCGAGAGCCCGACCGGTGCCGAGAACTGGATCGGTGCCGGTCAGCTCCAGGTGAGGGCGTTCGGTGCCAGGAGCTGCGCACCGGGGAGCGAGAGCGCCTCTGCTCCGCAGGTGAGCTGGATCGGTGCCGAGAGCCAGGTGACCGGTGCCGAGAGGTGCGCACCGAAGTGCGAGGATGGTCAGTCTCTCTCGGTGCCAGCTGGCTGTCCCGACGGTGGTGGGACACCGAGGATCTGGAGGCCGATGGAGAGTGGCTGCTCTCGGAACCTCTAGACCGCTCCCGTTGCTGCGGTACCGAGGTGCTCAACGACCTAAGGTCGGAGCGAGGAGGGGGAGACTCCACTTCCCCCGTCCTCGACCGTCTGGGGGGAGACGATGGTTCCTGTCTCCGCTGCCCACCGGGGTAACCCGGTGCAGATCTACCCCGAGACGCCAACCCTGACTCCCTCGGCCGAGGGGGGGATGGAGGCGTCGGCATGGCCATGAGAGCCCGTGCCGCTACGAACGCCTCCGGCGTTGACGGCCCTTGCAGGAGAGGTCCCCCACCCCCTGGGGTTGGGGGAGGCTCCCTGCGTGGCAACGCCTGTGTCGGCTCTGGTTGTACCCCCTGCTGTACCGGTAGCAGGGGGGAGTCCATAGACACAGGCTCCAGCTGCTTCTTTTTCTTCGGCACCTTGTGCGCCGGTGCCGCTGCCGGTGCTGGGGGCGCGCTGTGCGCCGATGAGATGCTCGGTGCCGATGGAGACCCCGAGGGCTCGGAGACTGGACGAAGCGCCAACTCCATCAGGATCGTCCGAAGGCGGGCATCTCGCTCCTTCTGCGTCCTGGGTTTGAAGGATTACAGATACGGCACTTGTCCTTCCTGTGAAGTTCGCCCAGGCAGCGAAGACAGCGATCGTGCGGGTCGCTGATCGGGAAAGCCTTAGAGCATTCCGCGCAGGCTTTGAACCCCGAAGTTCCCGGCATGGCGCCGGGAGCCCGTAAGGGCTAACTAACTACTTAAACTACTAAAACAATTTCAATTTTTTTTTTTTTAAACTATTAAGGTTAAACTATGAACTTTAACTAACAACTAACTAACAGCTATAAAACTAGAAGGGTTTAGGAGATTGCTACTTGCGGTAAAGCAAGGGACAGCGTTCCAAAAGACCGTCACGGGCGGAAAGAAGGAACTGGGGGCCACGGGGTCGGCAGGGTCCCTATATACCGCGACATGAGCGCGGCACTCCAGGGGGCGCAGGAGCCGACCCGCAGGGTGTTGCTAGGGGCAGAAAAGCTTCCGGAGGCTCGTGCACAGGGCGCGCACTCACCTATATTAGAATGCATATGAGCAAACACTCGAAGAGAGAACTATTGGATAGCAGTGGTTGTTGTACATGTAACCCCACAAATGGGTCTGCCTCTCCATACCTTCCTCCATAGAACCATGCAGCAGGACTACCACAGTGGGAACATGTATTTGGAATAAAATAGAAAATGCCACAAGAGTTCTGTACATTGGACAGTGTGTCTGTGTTACATCATGGAAGAATGGGAGTACTAAAATTGTAGGAAAACGAAAATGCAATGTAAGTGTTCTGTATACCACAAATCCAAGGGTACAATACAACTCTCACTGCCAGCCTAACACAATTTGCAGTAAACCTTGGGTTAAATTGGTCTAAAATAGCTAATCACTTGTTACAGAAAGCAAAAGTAACCCAGTTTCTGCAGCAAACAAAGCAAGATGCTGAAAGCAGAATTAGAATTGCTAAAGCAGAACAAAAAACTTACTGCATATTATGGGTATAATTTTTTCTAAATAGTCCCCCACCTCTTCAGGGATAATGTCTATTATACTACACTCATTGTTAATTGTTTTAGCTAAAAGTTGTATTTGTTTAAGTAAGCATATGTGCCATGTGCTGTTGGATAAGAAATATATGCTAAGTTAAAAGCCACAAGTCCATAGTGTAAGCCCAGCAGACCCCTACTCTGTAATATTGTAATACCTTGCATATCGTGCCCGTGCAACTCACTCCGTGACTCACACGAGCAAAGGGGGGATGTCATTGTGATTTGATTTTTATTTTATTTTGTCATCTTGAGTAATTTGATTTTTTGGCAATTTGATTTTTGCATCATAATTTGATTTGATCATGATTGGGTTGCCTTGAATTTGCACAAGGGACAGGAGGGCGAACGACAGGCCGTCCCTACACCCGAGCTCCAAGAGATCCCGGACCAGGTACAAGTTGTCAAAGATGGTCCGGCCCAGGACGGTATAGGTCTGGTCGGGATGGACCATGTCCTGCAGCAGGGACCCCAGCCGCAGCGAGATGGCCTTGGCTATGATCTTATAGTCCGTGCTGAGGAGCGAGACGGGACGCCAATTCCGAAGGTCGCGGAGGTCCCCCTTCTTAGGCAGCAGAGCGAGTATGGCCTGCCTGCACGAAAGGGGGAGCGCCCCGCCGCCTTCGGACTCGGCCCAGACGATGGCGAGGTCCGGGCCGAGGATGTCCCAGAACGCGCGGTAGAACTCCACGGTCAGCCCGTCCATGCCCGGAGACTTATTAGCGGGCATGAAGCGGAGGGCTGCCGAGAACTCGGCCAGAGTGAGAGGTAACTCCAGCCGGTCCCGGTCGCCCACGGGGAGTTCGTTCCAGAGGACCTTGCGGGCGGCGACGTCGGTCGGGTCCGGGGAGAAAAGGTCAGCGTAGAAGGCCCCTGGCCCTGCCACGCATCTCCACCGGATCCATGAGGGGGGCACCGTCGGCTGCCAAAAGGCAGATGACGTGCTTCCGGGCCCCCCTCCGTTTCTCCAGGGCATAAAAGAAGCGGGAGCCGCGATCCATCTCCCGAAGGAGACGGATGCGGGATCAAACAAAGGCACCCCGAGCCCGGAGGTCTTCGAGGGCCCGGAGCTCCTCCCGCTTCTCCCGGCACGCTCTGCAGAGGGACGGATCACAGGGACTGGCAGCCAGGCGCCTCTCCAGCTCCAAAACCTCCCGCTCCTGCTGCTCTATCCCCGCATCCCTCCGCCGGCTGGCCCCCCGAGTGTAGTCACGGCAGAAGAGCTGGGCGCGCACCTTCCCCACGTCCCACCAGCGCCGCGCCGAGGGAAAGGTGCGCCTCTGCTCCCGCCAGGCCAGCCAGAACTCCCGAAAGGACGCCACGAAGCCCACATCCTCCAGCAGGCTGTTGTTAAAGAGCCAGTAGGCCGGCCCCGGCCTCTATGCGGTGAGAGAGGCCGTCACGGACACCAAATGGTGATCCGAGAAGGGGGCCGGCCGTACGCTGGAGGAGTGGGCCCGGGAAAGATGGTGACGGGAAATATAAACACGGTCCAACCGGGAGTGGTGCGATCGGTCTTCCTCCACCCGGACAAAGGTAAAGGTGACAACGTCGTCTGGGTGGTGGTCGCGCCAGACGTCCACCAGGGAGCGACGGTCTATCATCTCCCGGAGGATGTCCGCGGCGGCCGGGCACTGCTCGGTCCCCGTGCGGTCCCGTTCCTCGAGGGTGGTGTTGAAGTTCCCGCCCAGGACCAGGCACTCGTGAGGATCCAAGGTGCCGAGGAAGGCGGACGCCTGCTGATAGAACCGCACCCTCTCCGAGCCCGATGTCGGGGCATAGGCGTTGACCAGATTCAACACCAGCACCTCCATACGGACCCAGAGGTGCAGCAGGCGACCCGGCCCGACCTCGGCAACCCCCAGCACCTCGGGCTGTAGGTCGGGGGAGAACAGGGTGGCCACTCCGCCCGCGCGGGCGGAGAGATGACTAAAGAACACCCCGTCCCCCCACTCCAGCCGCCAAGCTGCCTCGGCGGCCGGATCCGCATGGGTCTCCTGCAGGAACACGACCGAGTACCCCCCCTCCCACAGGAAGGAGAGCACTTGGGTCCTGCGGAGACCCATCCTACAGCCCCTGGCGTTCAGAGTGGCAAAGACTGTTGGGGCCATGAGGAGGGCTGGGGAGGATCCTCACAGGCAGGAACGCTGGCAGGCCCCGTCAGGCCCCGCAGCAGTCCGTGATCGACCCCAAAGGCCAGAAGGGAGTCACGGAAGCTGAGGGCCCGGCGGTAGGAAGCAACGTCCCGCCACCCAGTCCCTTTCCCCTCCTTCAGAAGAGCCCTCACGGCCTGGAGGACGAGATGGAAATCCCCCAAGCGCTGCAGGGCGAGCGGCACCCTATTCCTGGCCCCACGACAGTCGGCCAGGAAGGTCCGCAGCTCATCCCGCAGTGCCTTGGGGGCCGGGGTAAAGGACCCCCGGACCATCCTCCGGCTGGGGCCCCGCAGCGGCCCCGTGGCTGACAGAGACGGGCAGACAAGGGGTGGAGCCCCGACGCGGCGCCGATGGCACGGGCGCCGCGCTGCCCGCCTCGACCCCTGGCACAAGGAGCGGCGGCAGAGGGAAGACAGCAGCCCCAGAGGGGAGGGAAAATTCAAATACCGCCCCCCGGGAGTCGGCAGGTGGCAGGGGGAATGGCACAACCCCAGGGGCGGTAACAATCTGGTGATCGGGCAGGGGAGGGGCAGGGATGGAATCAGGGGCAGGAGGCGAGTCAGGGCCGGGGGCGGGATCAGGGACAGAGGTGGGGTGAGGATCAGGGGACCCAGGGGCAGCCCCGCCAGGAGATGACTCCTCCGTACCCAATGCAGGGGTCAGGAGCATAGGATCAGGAAGGGGGCCCTCGATGGCACTTGGCCGGGGCGCCAGGACGGGCTCAGCGCCCACGGCCCCCGCAACAGACAGGGGGCGGCTCAGGTCAGGACAGCTGCCCTGCCTCAGATGCCCCGGGGCCCGGCTACTCGGCGCTGGCTGTCGCCTCAAGAGGCCCGGCGGCCGCCAATGAAAGACCGGCCGCAGCCGGGCAATCGGGGGCATCGGATGGTGGCAGCTCAAGGGCAGGAGCAGCCGTCTGGGAGAGAGGAAAGGGAGGGAGGGAGGGGAAGGGCCGGCAGAGGACCGCCAGGATCGAGGCCTGGTGGCAACAGGTCGTCCTCCTCCTGGGTGACCGGGGTCAGACCCAGGGACTCAATCTCGGCAAAGATAGAGCCATAGTCTCCCTCCACCACCCCGAGTGCCGCCGGATCGACGACAGGGGGCGAGAGGGGCAGGGTGGCCAAGGCGGCCTCCAGGACGGGGGCGGAGCTACTCCACTGCGCTGCTGCAACAACCTCCTCGACCGGCGACACCTGCGGGACATCGTCGGGGGGTGCAGCCGAAGGCTCAGCGGTGGTGGCCCCCTTCCGGGACTTCCGGGGGGCTTCCTCCCCGTCCAAGTGAGCGGGGAGGTGCCGAGCCTTCTTCCGCTTGCCGCGCTTCTCCCCGACAAGCACCCAGCCCTCCCGAGCGTTGGCAGAGGGCGGGCCCGCAGGGCCGGTGCCAGACGGCAAGGGCGGTGAGAGCAAGGGTCGAAGGAGCGGGGACAGGGCAGCGAGGGATCGGGGAACCTCCCCCTGGGGCAAGCCCTCTCCCAAGCCCGGAGCCAACCCGGGCGCCCTCTCCCCCCACGGACCCCGTCCCAGAACTCACTGCGGGGGGGATGGGGTCCGGCCGCTCACCAGGGCACGACGGGGGGGCCAGCCCCGCGTCCCGAGCAGAGATGGACGGAGAAGGAAGAGGAGGAGTGGCAGCCATGGGCGCCGGGCATCCAGGGCTGCTAGCGGTGGTAGAGCCGGTGCCCACAGGGGCCTCGGGCAACCCAGGTGCTCCTCCGTGCTCCAATCCCTCCGGACATGCCCCATCGCCCGGCAGAGGAAGCACCGGGCCTCCCCTGAGGAATAATGCACCCGGTAGTGGGCCCCCTGATGGGGCACCAAAAAGGACCCCTCAAGAGCCCCCCCGTCACGCGCCACCGCCGGCGGCACCTGTAGTTGAACCTGCCGGCGGAAGGACAGGATGTGACGGAGGGCAGTGTCCTTGCAGCCCAGCTGGAGAGGGCTGAGGACTGAGATGGGCTTCCCCAGGGTGGAGAGGAAGGGGAGCAGGGCAGCGTTGGGGAGGAAGGGCGGGATGGAGGTCAGGACCACCCGGACGCCCAGGTCCTCCAGGGGTTCGAGGGGGACGTAAACGCCCCCCACCGCCAGGCCCCTCTCGACCGCCTCCTGGGCGGCGGCCTCCGACGCCAGGAAGAAGACGACCTTCCCGTACATCTTGGAGGCCTCCACGATGGCCGAGGGCCCCACCACCCGCGCCAATGCCCGCACATAGGTCTCGACGTGGGGCGAGGAGGGGACCAGGAGGCAGCGGACGCCATGCTTCCCGGTCAGGGTGGAGAAGGGGCCCCGGCCACCGGAGATGGAACTAGAGGAGGCGGCGGGGGCAGACGACGAGGCGGTGGCTGGACGGGGGGCAGCTACCTGGGCGTATGCTCTGGGGTGGGGAGCGGAAGCACCCCCAGAGCTGGTGGAGGGGATGGCAGAGGAGGGGAGGGCCGCGGGTGATGGCAGGGCCGTGAAGGGGGGGGGCCCGCCCCCGGGGGGGCGGTGCCTTCTGGGCAGGGCCCTTTCCCTTCTTCCCACCCTGGCCCTTCCTGCCGGTCGAGGGAGGCAAAGCAGCAGTGGTGGAGGTCCCCCCTCCGCCGGCTGCCTCCGGTGTCTCGGGAGGGGCAGTGGTGGCAGAAGGAGTGGCGGTTGCAGCGGTGGCCAGCGGGGCGGGCGGGGGAGTGGGATTTGGGGGGGACAGGGTCCATCGCAGGGGCCGTCCGATCCATCAAAGGGTGGCACGGAAGAGCAAACAACCAGAAGGGGAAGGGAGGAGGAAGGGGGCTGGTCCAGACTGACAGCCCCGCCCTGCCAGGCTGCGAGCAGGGCGGGGTTCCAGGGGCAAACACCGGGGGGAAAGGGCAGTCTGGGAAGGGGGACGGACAGTGCGGCTAACCGCTCCTCCCCGCTAGGCTGCAAGCTGGGGAGGAGGGTGCCGCAAAAGGGGGGGGGGCAGGGACGGGGCGGGAACGGGGGGGGGTGCCAACTCCTCCGGCTGCACTGGGAAGGGGGGAGGGGAGTCACAAGCTCATCGGGAAGTGCGGTGAATAGGGGTCAAAAGAAATAAGCACCGGGGTCCTGGGGGCTCACGGGCGCTAAGGAGCACCTGGGCGCAGTGAGCGGGGGAGGGGGCAGGGCAATGCAAGGAGAGGCAACAGGGCATGGGGATGAGTAGGGGCAGGCACGGAACAAGGGCGGGGCGGGGAGGAGCAAACAAGCCCCAAGGAGTGGAGCAGGAACAAGCAAAATATGCTGAAGGGCGGGGCCGGGCGGGGCAAACAAAACAAGCACTCAGGGCTAGGGAAGAACAAAGGCAAGGGGCAGGCTAAACTATACGAGGGGCCCCAAAGGGTAGAGCAGGGAGCAAGGGGAGCCCTCCGACCCAGCAAGGGGAGGAGGGCCAAGGTCGGGGGAGCACAGGCACCCAGGTGGGCTCGGGTGATGGAAGGAAACCCAGTCCCAGCTGCTGCGAAGGTCCCAGGCAGTCCAAGGGACGAGTGGCCCAGCTGAGGGTGAGGAGGGGCGACAAACGGTGGCTGGGGGGCAGCAGAGGGGGCGACGACGACGATGACAACGGTGGTGGGGGGCCGGAGCGGGGAGCAGATGGACCGGGGGGGGGAGCTCTACGCTACCCCCTACCCCCCACAGAAACAACAGTGCCTGGCCCCACCACCACAAGAGCAGAGGTGGCACAGTCACTCAGTCCAGGACACAAAGCAGCCCCCTCCTGCGCACTCCCCCAGCAGCAGCAATGGGTGCAGAGATGGTGAGCAGTCCTCTCCTCGCAGGCACAGCGATGGCAGCAATAGCAGCAGCAGCAGGCTCCCAAGCAGCAGCCAGCCCAGGAAGGCCTCCTCAGCGGTGGTGCAGGCGGTGGCAGCAGCAGTAGTGGCCGCAGCAGCAGCAACGGTGGTGAAGAGGCCGCACACCCGCTCCCCCCCGGCCAGCCGGGAGGGGGGCAGGGCCCCCAAGCAGGAACAAAAGCAGCAGCAGCCCCAGGAGCTCCACAACCAAGCTGTCTCCGCCACAGCAGCCTCAGGAGAGTGCGCCTATTTGTTACCCGGGAAGTGGGCGGGCACAAGCCCGCCCACTGCAAAAGGCCCCTCCCCCAGCCTAAGGGGAGGAGTCACTGGACCCGGGAGACAACTGACATCGGGGGACAACTAATGAAAAAAACGGGGAGGGACGTGGGGGTCACAGGGTCAAAAGGAGGGAACCGGAGGGGGACACCAAGCAGAGAACCCCGGACAGCGCCCACTGCTCCCAGAAGGCGTCCAGGGAGCCGGCAGACGCTGCCCAGAGGAACTCTGCCCGGATCCGTGAACGCACGAGGGAACGGAAATAGGCCCCACAGTCGCCGAGCGCCCCCCCGGCCAACCTCCCCTCCCTGGTCTTGTAGATGGCCAGTTTGGCCAGGACTAGGAGGAGGTTGACCAGGAGGTCCCGCGACTTCGTGGGGCCACGGATAGGGAGTGCGTAGAGGAACAGGTGTGGGGAGAAGTGCAGCCAGAACCTCAACAGGAGTTTCTGGAGGAGCCGGAACAGGGGCTGCAGCCTGGCGCACTCGAGATAGACGTGCGCCAGGGTCTCCCTCACGCCGCAGTAGGGACAGGCGTCAGGACGAGGGAGAAACCGCGCCAAGTACACGCCCGTGCTCACAGCCCCGTGGAGGAGCCGCCAGCTGATGTCCCCGGTGGGCCGCGGAGTCAAGGTGGAATACAGACTGGCCCACCGGGGGTCCTCGCCCTCCGCAGATGGTAACAGGTCCCACCACTTGGTGTCAGGGCGGGACACGAGGGCGAGGAAGTGAATGGTGTGGAGCACGAGCGTGTAAAGATGGTCCCTCGGCGCGGTTTGAAAAAGAACCGGCTGCAACTCGTGCAGCCGGCTCAGGGCATAGGGGGAGGAAGGCCGGGGGGGTTCCCGGGGCCGGGGTCCGATGGAAAGCACCGGAGGGCTAGGAGTGAGGGGGTGCGGGGGCCACCCTCCCGCAGGACCCACTCGAGGGAGACCCGAGCAGCAGGGGGCAGGGCCGCCTTCACCTCCTGGAGTACGCGCCGGGGGGTACGAAGGGTGGAAAGCCCCATGCGCCGAGCCAGCGCATGGGGGTCCACCCAGTCCCCCCGGTTGTAGTCCAGGAGGTCTCCGATCTTGGTGACTCCCGCCAGGACCAACCTCCATCGCACCGAGGGGGTCTCCGCCACCTACACACCGAGTTGTGGGTTGTGTAGCAGGGGCTCCGCGAGGAGATCCTCCCCCTCGGGGACCAAAGGGGGCCTGGAGGCAGAGACCAGCCTCCAGGTCCGGAGGAGGTCCTGGTAGAAGACTGGCAGCTCGGAGAGGTCTCGCGGAAGACCCCTCGGGTGGAGAAAAAGAGCTGTCGGTCATATCGGAGCCCTCGGAGGCGGCGGAGGAAGGTGTGCGCCAAGTGGCTCCACACCGGACTACCTGCACCATAAAGGAGTCTCTGCAGGGCCTGGAGGCGGAAGGTGTGGACCTGGCTGCGGATGCAGCACAGGCCCTGCCCCCCCTCCTCCAGGGGAAGACTCAGGATCCCTGCAGAGACCCAGTGCAGTCCTGGCCAAAAGAACTCCAGAACTGTCTTCTGGAGGTGGGCCAGGAAACTCGGGGTCGGGACCAGGGTGTTGAGCCGATGCCAGAGCATGGACAGGACCAGCTGGTTGAGCACCAGCGCCCTCCCCCGGAGGGAGAGGCACCGGAGCAGTCCTGTCCATCTCCGCAGCCGCTCAGACACCCTGCCCTCCAAATCCTGCCAGTTCTCCGCCGGGGAGGGATGGGTGGCGGAAAGGTAAACGCCCAGATAGAGCAGCGGACCCGCGCTCCACCGGATGGCTTGAAGCGCGGGTGGGAGGGAGCTCGCCCGCCACCCGGCCCCTACCATCAGGCCAGAGCTCTTGACCCAGTTGACCCGGGCGGAGGAGGCCGCCGAGTAGACGGCCAGGCAAGCCTCCAACCGCTCCAGGTCGCCCGGGTCCTGGACCGCGAGGAGCACGTCGTCGGCGTACGCTGACAAGACCACCCTCAGCTCTGGCTCACGGAGCACCAACCCCGTCAACCTCCGACGGAGGAGACAGAGGAAGGGCTCAATGGCCAGAGCGTACAGCTGGCCCGACAGCGGACAGCCTTGACGCACCCCGCGCCCGAAGCTGACCGGTTCGGTCAGGGTCCAGTTGAGCTTGACCAAACACTCCGCGGAGGCGTACAGCACCCGGAGAAAGCCCACAAAGCGGGGCCCGAAGCCGAACGCCCGCAGGGTGCCCAGGAGATACCCGTGGTCCATCCGGTCGAACGCCTTCTCCTGGTCCAGGGACAGGAGGGCGAACGACAGGCCGTCCCTACACCCGAGCTCCAAGAGATCCCGGACCAGGTACAAGTTGTCAAAAATGGTCCGGCCCGGGACGGTGTAGGTCTGGTCGGGATGGACCACGTCCTGCAGCACGGACCCCAGCCGCAGCGAGATGGCCTTGGCTATGATCTTATAGTCCGTGCTGAGGAGCGAGAGGGGACGCCAGTTCCGAAGGTCACGGAGGTCCCCCTTCTTAGGCAGCAGAGCGAGCACGGCCCGCCTGCACGAAAGGGGAGCGCTCCGCCGCCCTCGGACTCGGCCCAGACGATGGCGAGGTCCGGGCCGAGGACGTCCCAGAACGCGCGGTAGAACTCCACGGTCAGCCCGTCCATGCCCGGAGATTTATTGGTGGGCATGAGACGGAGGGCCGCCGAGAACTCGGCCAGAGTGAGAGGTAACTCCAGCCGGTCCCGGTCGCCCGCGCCGACCGTGGGGAGTTCGTTCCAGAGGACCCTGCGGGCGGCGACGTCGGTCGGATCCGGGGAGAAAAGGTCAGCGTAGAAGGCCCTGGCCCTGCCACGCATCTCCACCGGATCCGTGAGGGGGCGCCGTCGGCCGCCAAAAGGCAGATGACGTGCTTCCGGGCCCCCCTCCGTTTCTCCAGGGCATAGAAGAAGCGGGAGCCGCGGTCCATCTCCCGAAGGAGACGGATGCGGGATCGAACAAAGGCGCCCCGAGCCCGGAGGTCTTCGAGGGCCCGGAGCTCCTCCCGCTTCTCCCGGCACGCTCCGCAGAGGGACGGATCACAGGGGCTGGCGGCCAGGCGCCTCTCCAGCTCCAAAACCTCCCGCTCCAGCTGCTCTATCCCCGCATCCCTCCGCCGGCTGGCCCCCCGAGTGTAGTCACGGCAGAAGAGCCGGGCGCGCACCTTCCCCACGTCCCACCAGCGCCGCGCCGAGGGAAAGGTGCGCCTCTGCTCCCGCCAGGCCAGCCAGAACTCCCGGAAGGACGCCACGAAGCCCACGTCCTCCAGCAGGCTGTTGTTAAAGTGCCAGTAGGCCGGCCCCGGCCTCTCCGCGGTGAGAGAGGCCGTCACGGACACCAAATGGTGATCCGAGAAGGGGGCCGGCCGTACGCCGGAGGAGTGGGCCCGCGAGAGATGGTGACGGGAAAGATAAATGCGGTCCAACCGGGAGTGGCGCGACCGCTCGGCCCCCACCCGGACAAAGGTAAAGGTGACAACGTCGTCCGGGTGGTGGTCGCGCCAGACGTCCACCAGGGAGTGACGATCTATAATCTCCCGGAGGACGTCCGCGGCGGCCGGGCTCTGCTCGGTCCCCGAGCGGTCCCGTTCCTCGAGGGTGGCATTGAAGTCCCCGCCCAGGACCAGGCACTCGTGAGGATCCAAGGTGCCGAGGAAGGCGGACGCCCGCTGATAGAACCGCACCCGCTCCGAGCCCGATGTCGGGGCATAGGCGTTGACCAGGTTCAACGCCAGCCCCTCCATACGGACCCGGAGGTGCAGCAGGCGACCTGGCACGACCTCGGCAACCCCCAGCACCTCGGGCTGTAGGTCGGGGGAGAACAGGGTGGCCACTCCGCCCGCGCGGGCGGAGAGATGACTAAAGAACACCCCGTCCCCCCACTTCAGCCGCCAAACAGCCTCAGCGGCCAGATCCGTATGGGTCTCCTGCAGGAACACAACCGAGTACCCCCCCTCCCGCAGGAAGGAGAGCACTTGGGTCCTGCGGAGACCCATCCTACAGCCCCTGGCGTTCAGAGAGGCAAAGACTGTTGGGGCCATGAGGAGGGCTGGGGAGGATCCTCACTGGCAGGAACGCTGGCGGCCCCCGTCAGGCCCCGCAGCAGTCCGTGACCGACCCCAAAGGCCAGAAGGGAGTCACGGAAGCTGAGGGCCCGGCGGTAGGAGGCAGCGTCCCGCCACCCAGTCCCTTTCCCCTCCTTCAGAAGAGCCCTCACGGCCTGGAGGACGAGATGGAAATCCCCCCAGTGCTGCAGGGCGAGCGGCACCCTATTCCTGGCCCCACGACAGTCGGCCAGGAAGGTCCGCAGCTCATCCCGCAGTGCCTTGGGGGCCGGGGTAGAGGACCCTGGACCATCCTCCGGCTGGGGCCCCGCAGCGGCCCCGTGGCTGACAGAGACGGGCAGACAAGGGGCAGAGCCCCGACGCGGCGCCTATTGCACGGGCGCCGCGCTGCCCGCCTCTACCCCCAGCACAAGGAGCGGCGGCAGAGGGAAGACAGCAGCCCCAGAGGGGAGGGAAAACTCAAACACCGCCCCCCGGGAGTCAGCAGATGGCAGGGGGAATGGCACAACCCCAGGGGCGGTGACAATCTGGGGACTGGGCAGGGGAGGGACAGGAACGGAGTCAGGGGCGGGAATAGAGTCAGGGCCGGGGATGGGATCAGGGGCAGAGGCGGGGCCAGGGTGAGGATCAGGGGCCCCAGGGGCAGCCCCGCCAGGAGATGACTCCTCCGTGCCCAGTGCAGGGGTCAGGGGCAGTGGACCAGGAAGGGGGTCCCCAGCGACACTCGGCCCGGGCGCCAGGACGGGCTCGGCACCCACGGCCCCCGCGACAGGCAGGGGGCGACTTAGGTCAGGGCCCCCAGGAGGGGGGGGGGGGCAGCTGCCCTGCCTCAGATGCTCTGGGGCCCGGCTGCTCGGCGCTGGCCGTCGCGAGAGGCCCGGTGGTTGCCGATGGAGGACCGGCCACAGCCGGGCAAACGGGGGCATCGGGCGGTGGCAGCTCAAGGGCAGGACCAGCCGTCTGGGGGAGAGGAGAGGGAGGGAGGGGGAGGGCCGGCATGAGACCGCCGAGATCGAGGCCCGGTGGCAACGCGTCGTCCTCCCCCTGGGTGACCGGGGTCAGACCCAGGGACTCAATCTCGGCAAAGATGGAGCTATAGTCTCCCTCCGCCACCCCAGTTGCCACCTGAGCGACTACAGGTGGTGAGGAGGGCAGGGGGGCCGAGGCATCTCCCTCGGCGGCTCCCGCAGGGAGGGGGGTGAGGGGGGCCTCCAAGAGGGGGGCGGAGCTGCTCCGCCACGCTGCTGCAACGGCTTCCTTGACCGGCGCCACCTGCGGGACGTCATCGGGGGGCGCAGCCGAAGGCTCAGTGGGGGTGGCCCCCTTCCGGGTCTTCCGGGGGGCCTCCTCCCCGTCCGAGTGAGCGGGGAGGTGCCGAGCCTTCTTCCGCTTGCCGCGCTTCTCCCCGACGAGCACCCAGCCCTCCAGAGTGTGATGGAGGGCGGGCCCGCAGGGCCGGGGCCAGGCGGCAAGGGCGGTGAAATCAAGGGTCGAAGGGATGGGGACAGGGCAGCCAGGGATCAGGGAACCTCCCCCTGGGGCAGGCCCTCTCCCGAGCCCAGAGCCAACCCGGGTGCCCTCTCCCCCACGGACCCCGTCCCAGAACTCACTGCGGGGGCGACGGGGTCTGGCCGCTCACCGGGGCACGACGGGGGTCCAGCCCCGCGTCCCGAGCGGAGATGGACGGAGAAGAAAGAGGAGGGGGGGCAGCCACAGGCACCGGGCATCCAGGGCTGCTGGCGGTGGTAGGGCCGGGGCCCACCGGGACCTTGGGCAACCCAGGTGCTCCTCCGTGCCGGGCCAAGGGGCAATCCCTCCGGACATGCCCCATCGCCCGGCAGAGGAAGCACCGGGCCTCCCCCGAGGAATAATGCACGCGGTAGTGGGCCCCCTGATGGGGCACCAAAAAGGACCCCTCAAGAGCCCCCCTGTCATGCGCCACCGCCGGCGGCACCTGTAGTTGAACCTGCCGGCGGAAGGACAGGACGTGACCGAGGGCGGGGTCCTTGCAGCCCAGCTGGAGAGGGCTGAGGACTGAGATGGGCTTCCCCAGGGTGGAGAGGAAGGGGAGCAGGGCAGCGTTGGGGAGGAAGGGCGGGACAGAGGTCAGGACCACCCCGACGCCCAGGTCCTCCAGGGGTTCGAGGGGGACGTAAACGCCCCCCACCGCCAGGCCCCTCTCGACCGCCTCCTGGGCGGCGGCCTCCGACGCCAGGAAGAAGACAACCTTCCCGTACATCTAGGAGGCCGCCACGATGGCCAATGCCCGCACATAGGTCTCGACGTGGGGCGAGGCGGGGACCAGGAGGCAGCGGACGCCATGCTTCCCGGTCAGGGTGGAGAAGGGGCCCCGGCAACTGGAGATGGAACTAGAGGAGGCGGCGGGGGCAGATTACGAGGCAGTGGCTGAGCGGGGGGCAGCTACCTGGGCGTACGCCCTGGGGAGGGCAGCAGAAGCGCCCCCAGAGCTGGTGGAGGGGATGGCAGGGGAGGGGAGGGCCGCGGCCGATGGTGGGGCCATGGGAGGGAGGGGGGCCCGCCCCCCGGGGGGTGGTGCCTTCTGGGCAGGGTCCTTTCCCTTCTTCCCGCCCTGGCCCTTCCTGCCGCTCGAGGGAGGCAAAGCAGCAGCGGTGGAGGTCCCCCCTGTGCCGGCTGCCCCGGCGTCTCAGGAGGGGCAGTGGTGGCAGAAGGAGCGGCGGTTGCATCGGCAGCCATCGGGGCGGGCGGGGGAATGGGATTAGGAGGGGCAGGGACCCTTGTGGGGGCTGTCTGATCCATCAAAGGGGGGCACGGAAGAGCAAACAACCGGAAGGGGAAGGGAGGAGGAAGGGGGCGGGTCTGGACTGACTGCCCCGCCCTGCCAGGCTGCAAGCAGGGCGGGGTTCCAGGGGCAAACACCGAGGGGAAAGGGTGGTCTAGGAAGGGGGACGGGCAGAACAGCTAACCGCTCCTCCCCGCTAGGCTGCAGGCTGGGGAGGAGGGTGCCCCAAAGGGGGGGGGGGGGCAGGGGCGGGAGGGGAACGGGGGGGGAGGGGTACAGGCTCCTCCGGCTGCATTGGGAAGGGGGGAAGGTCACAAGCTCATTAGGGAGTGCAGTGAATAGGGGTCAAAAGAAATAGGAACCGGGGTCCTGGGGGCTCACGGGCGCTGAGGAGCACCCGGGCGCACTGAGCGGGGGAGGGGGCAGGTCAGCGCAAGGGAAGGCAACAGAGGCATGGGGATGAATAAGGGCAGGCACGGAACAGGGGCGGGGCGGGGAGGAGCAAAAAGCGCCAAGGGTAGGGCAGGAACAAGCAAAATAAGCTGAAGGGGGGGGGCCGGGCGGGGCAAACAAACCAAACACTCAGGACCAGGGAAGAACAAAGGCAAGGGGCAGGCTAAACCAAACGGGGGTCTCCAGAGGGTAGAGCAGGGAACAAGGGGAGCCCTCCGACCCAGCAAGGGGAGGAGGGCCAAGGTCGGGGGAGCACAGGCGCCCAGGTGGGCTCGGGTGATGGGAAGAAACCCAGTCCCTGCTGCTGCAAAAGTCCCAGGCAGTCCAAGGGACGAGCGGCCCAGCTGAGGGTGAGGAGGGGCGACAAACAGTGGCTGGGGGGCAGCAGAGGGGGCGACGCCGACGATGACGGTGGTGGTGGGGGGCCGGAGCGGGGAGCAGATGGACCGGGGGGGGGAGCTCTACGCTACCCCCCACCCCCCACAGAAACAACAGTACCTGGCCCCACCACCACAAGAGCAGAGGTGGCACAGTCACTCAGTCCAGGACACAAAGCAGCCCCCTCCTGCGCACTCCCCCAGCAGCAGCAACGGTTGCAGAGATGGTGAGCAGTCCCCTCCTCGCAGGCACAACGATGACAGCAATAGCAGCAGCAGCAGGCTCCCAAGCAGCAGCCAGCCCAGGAAGGCCTCCTCAGCGGTGGTGTGGGTGGTGGCAGCAGCAGCAATGGTGACGGTGGTGGTGGTGGTGGCTGCAGCGGCAGCGGAGAGGCCACTCACCCGCTCCCCCCCGGCCAGCCGCGAGGGGGGCAGGCCAGCCGGGCCCCCAAGCAGGAACAGAAGCAGCAGCGGCCCCAAGAGCTCCACAACCAAGCAGTCTCCGCCACGGCAGCCTCAAGAGAGTGCGGGATGGGAGGTATGTGAGCCCAAGAATGCTCAGGGCTCTCTTCCCTGCGGATTAACTAAGTGCCATTAGGGGGCAATTAGGAGCAGCTGGGGCCAATGAAGGACCAGCCAGGAGCTTCATAAAAGCCCTCCGCCCCAAACAGTCAGGGCACAAGCAGGAGGAGGAGTGCAGTGCAGTGCACTAGATTGAGGTGGAGTGGAGTGCTGATTTAAAGTGGAGGAGCAGAACAGAGTACAGAGGCCTGTGGACAATTGAAGGTATCCAGCTCAAGGAGCCAGAAGGAGGGGGAAAATCAGCTCAGGGGAAGACAGTGCAGCTGGGAAAACAGTGCCAGCAGCACATAGCTGCCTCTCATAGGGCCCCTGGGCTGGGACCCGGAGGAGCGGGTGGCCCCGGGTCCCTACCCCCCTCCTTAGGGAAGCCGGGATGACTGGACACGCCCTGGCCCACTAGAGACAGTAGAAGCGTGGGATCCACTAGAGGGGAGCTGACGGCTGCCACAGCCTTTACACATGGGTAAGCTTTTACCCATCCGAAAACAAACATACAATTACTAATGCATATTAGACTGGACTAATATAAAAACACAAAACAACATGGATGTGGCCTAAGGTACGGAAAGGACTGCAGCCTTAGCAGCAGAGTCTGTTAAAGCATGCCAGTGAGCTAGACATTCAACAACAATAGTAAAAGGTAACCATACAATATCTATAAAGCAGCAACATAAGATCCATTTCATATGGAAGCCTCCCAAAGTGGGGAAGCCTCTTTGTTTCCAGAGTTAACCATAATTATGGACAACACCAAAGGCATAACGGGAATCAGTGAAAACATTAACAAATTTACCTTTGGTAAGGATACAAACTCTAGTTACAGGAAAAAAAAAATTAGCTTCTTGAGCTGGGTTCACAGAAGGGAAAGGGTTACTTTGAATTACCTCATGTTGAGAACAAACAGCATAGTCAGCCACAAGAATACCTTTAGAATTTCTTTGACAAGAGCCAGTAACATAGAAAACCAATTTTGGGTTCTGCAAAGGGCGGATAACGAGGCAGGATTAAAAAACTGGACATCAGGTGAGTGTAATATGACCTGCAAACAACAAAAGAATTTCATATTTTGTTAAGCAAACATGAGGTACAGAAATGATAAGTGGAGAACCAAGGACCACAGTTTCCGAGGTTTTACCCAGGGCAGCTGCAATGGCACGGAGACAAGGTGGAAGCCCTGCAGCTACAGGGTACAGGGGATTACTGTAACAGGCAATGGCCTTATGCTTATCCCCATACATTTGTATGGGGACACCTAAAACAAACCCATTTTTCATGACAAAACAAGATAAACAGTTTTAAACAATCAGGCAAACCAAGTGCTGGTACACTAGACAGTGCATATTTTACAGAGGTAAAAAACTTATTCTGTCTTGGCAGACCAGGGAAGAGGTTCAGAAATCTCAAGTCGAGTGAGTTCCTGCAGAAGCTTAACAATAGAGGCATAGCTCAAAATCCACTGGCGGCAATAGCCTGCCATGCCAACAAAAAGGTTCTCAATTGTGACACAATAGTAGGTTTAGGAACCTGCAGGATAGCCTGGAC
The DNA here is from genome assembly GCF_026122565.2 of Emydura macquarii macquarii. Classification (NCBI taxonomy): domain Eukaryota; kingdom Metazoa; phylum Chordata; order Testudines; family Chelidae; genus Emydura; species Emydura macquarii. The sequence goes on along the minus strand of NW_027132076.1, from coordinate 52,817 downwards.
CCAACTGGCGTCGTTCACCTGCAGAAATGTCATGGCCTAAATAATGAACTTGGGACAGACAAAGTTGCAATTTTCCTTTAGAGGCTTTGTGTCCCTTATTAGCCAGAGCAGAAAGCAGAGTTAAAGAATCCTTTTACAGGCTGTTAAAGAAGGAAAGGCTAAGAGCAAATCATTCCCATTTGAATCAAAACAAAACCTTTTGTAAACACTATATTATCTAAATTTTCACAACAGGAAAGGAAGGTAAAACAACAAAATTAACAGCTTTTAAATCTTACACAAAGCAATAAACATTTTTCCAGGTTTCCTAACAGGGAAAATTGGGGTGTCACAGAGGATTCAAGTAGGCACAATAATTTTTTGTTTGAGAGATATAATCACAGGATGTATTCCTTTTGTATGCTGGATATTTCAGGATCCTGTCCTTGTTCAAGAGAGACAGCCAAAACAGAATTTTCATTTTCACAAGGAAAACAACAAATTAATCCCATCTGGTAAACAATAAATAGTACAATCAAATTTTACAAAGTCAATCTCTACCTACCAGGTTAACTGGAGAATCAGAACTTAAAAGAATAGCATGCTGACTAGAAATAGGTCTCAAAGAAACAGATAGTGGTTTAGACACTAGATGCGGCATTAATTGGTTAAAATTCCTACTGCATTTACATTCTTCGTTGATAAAGGAATAGAAAAAACTTGAGCTTTTAAGGTGGATCTGCTGGCTCCAGTGTCTATAAAACATTTTACTGGTTTCCCATCAATAAGACAAGACACACAAAGACCTGATTCATCTATTGACAAAAAGGGTGCATTAATGAAGTTGTTATTCCCCAGGCTGTCCTAATGTAAAGGTTGAGTCTGGTCTCAGGGAGGAGGTGGTGGTGGCCCAAATGTCCACTCCAACTGGCCAGATCGCTTTGGACATTCTGCTTTCCAGTGTCCCAACTCTCCACAATAGTGGCAGGAGGAATCTCCTGGGGCCAAAAAGGTACTATGTCCCACTCCCCGACCCTGGCCTCGACCCCTCTATATACTCCTTTATCTGAATTTTCATTTTTTCTCTTTTGGAGTCCGTTAGACTCCTTACCCGGGATTCATGCAGTCTTTCTTTACAGTCTTCACCCTGTCTGCATTTTATTTTCAGCCCCCCCTCTCCTTCTACCCATAAGCCATGTTGTTTGAACCAGGATTCTTAAGGGCCCAATCCTTACTTTTACTATTCCCCCCTCCCTTTGGTGTTGCAATGCACCACACTGCATTAAACTTTGTTCCATTTTTCTTATTTTAGCATACATATTATATCCTGCTGTTTTTGTTCTGGGTTCAGCATACCTATTTGTGTGTCTGTCTGACAGATCAGAGCAAATCCGGGTGTATCTTAAGGCTTGGCTGTAGACAATGGATCGTGTAATGTGTCCAGGGTGGAAGCTGAAGACATGAAGATACGTACTGCGGTCAGTTGGTTTTCGGTATAGGGTTGTATTAATGTGACCATCCTTTATTTGTATTGTAGTGTCCAGGAAGTGGAACAACTTGCACCATTAATGGAATTACCCAGACAATTGAATGTAAACCCTCTGGAATGAATTACTTAAAATCCTATCATCTTTTGTTCTGTTTGAGTAGAAGCAGAGGCAATAAACAAAGATCCGGCACTTTCTAGCACTACAACAAACGATGCTGGATTCACCGACAGTTTTCTAAAGTAAAAAGCTTTCCTGGGGTGCTGCTAGGACAGTGAAAGCTGAGGCTGGCGTCGTGGCTCTTTTCTCAGGCAGAGTCCCTGGTGCAGCTAGGGCTGGGCTGGAAAGGCTGATTTGAACAGTTTTAGTGGCAGACGAAAGAGGTAGCAGAGGCGGGTGTGCAAAATGTGCAAACGGCTTTTCTAGTTTTCACCCAAAGTGACCGTGTTCTGCTCAGGGATGCTCAGCCCATTCCCTGCTCTTCTGGAATGGATCAGACGGGATGCTGAAGAAAGATCACTGGCAGGTGTTTCCAGGACTAGTCCTAGAATACTCTTGTTACAAGCCTCCAGCCGCAGCTGGCTCCTTTCCCTTTGTGAACGAATCGGGTTTGGTGCAGATCCAGTACCTCCCACCGGCACAAAGTGAGCTGCTGACCCCACCCTCATCGTTCAGATATGCACAGTCAGCGCCTCCTCCTCCTATCAGGAACCTGCAAGACAGAAGCCACAGAGCTGGGAATAGGGCGGGATCCAGGCAATCCAGGGCCACAGGCAAATTCTGCACCCCCCCTTCCAGTCCCATCCTGGCCACAGAACAGCCACATGCTGCACTGGGAGAAGGCCCAGCACCACTCCACCAGATCACCAGCCTCTGGCTCCAGGTGAGCTGGGATCTGTCCCAGAGATGGAAAACACAGGCCCCACGCACCTGAGCAGATGGCTGGGGGTGGGGGAAGACATGACACTAGTATCATCCCAGCAGAGCTCTGATGGCAACGATGCAGAACCTTCGGCTGGGGTGGGTCCCCACAGGGCAGCAGACTTGAGGGTTAACACCCCACTGAGATGCATGGAGCAGTGCCCCCCCCTCAGTGCTACTGTCTCAGGTTTTCTGCAGACAGGCAGGCATCGCTGCGGTGGGTTTTTAGCACCGCAGCACAAGCTCATGTCTGTAAACTCAGCTGTGAGGCTCGCTGCCATGGATAGTTTTTGCAGTGTAGACGTGCGGTGAGTGCTCAGCACATTAACATGATGTCTGCAGTGTAGACAGGCTCCTGCTAGCTCGGTGTGGCTGAGTGGCACACACAGCCGTGTGGCTGTTGTGGAATGGGTGGGGCTGGCGCTAGCCACCTACTTTTTGACCTTAGGGCCCTGGCAGGATTGGCTGCCCAAGCTGGCACCTGTGCACAACACCACACTGCTAGCTGTGCCTGTCTGCCCGGGCTGGGGGCACGGTACCAGGCACAGTACAGACAGACCCTGCCCCCAAGCAGCCTGGCTAACAGACGCCCCGTGACGCAATCACAAAGCCAGGCTGCTGCCTACACCAGGGCATTCTGGCTGGAAGACGTGACAGTATTGGACTGGGATCAAACAACAGGTCATCCACTGACCAGCTTCCTCAGCCTCCGCTGGGCCCATTTCCCAGCTTCTCACCAGCCACAAAGGGCTTTTTTATAAAATGCCGTTCAGCTGTAACACACCAGAACAGCCACAGTGAGTCAGAGCAATGCTCCATCCAGCCCCGTGATGTCCTGTCTGCAGACACCGGCCAGTGCTACAGAGGGAATGAACAGAACAGCACAGAACAGGGCAATTATCAAGTGACCCTCCCCTGCCGTCCAGTCCCAGCTTCTGGCAGTCAGAGGTTTAGGGACACCCAGAGCATGGGGTTGTGTCTCTGCACACTGGGCTAATAGGAGCTGGCAGACCTGTCCTCCATGAACTGAGCTAATTCTTGTTTGACCCAGTTATACTTTTGGCCGTCACAACATCCCCCGCAACAAGTCCCACAGGCTGACTGTGCTGTGTGAAGAAATACGTCTTTTTGTTTGTTTTAACCTGCTGCCTGTTCATGTCACTGGGTGACCCTAGTTCTTGTGTTGTGTGAAGGGGTAAATAGCACGTCCCTCTTCACTTTCTTCAGTCCAGTCATGATGTTATAGACCTGAATCACAGCCCCCCTTAGTCATCTCCTGTCCAAGCTGAACAGGGCCAGTCTTGTTAATCTCTCTGCATACAGAAGCTGTTCCACCTAATCCTTTTTGTTGCCCTTCTCTGTACCTTCTCCTGTCCTGTCCTAGGGGGGCCCAGATCAGCCGATGGACACTCACATCTCTGCACTGAGAAGGAGACAGTAACATGGTGTGAGAGCGGGACCTGCAGCCCGGCCGTGAGGAGAACACGGGGAAATCAGCCCTGGCGCCCCAGGCTTCTGAGACTCCTCGAAGCTCTGGCAGGTGCTGGGGGCATGAGGGAGCCAGGAGCACACTGGGAATCCAGCCTCAGAGGGGGGTTACCTGACCCTGGTCTCACTCTCTCGGGTCACATTCAGTAGGGATGCAGCTGACAAACAGCCCCTGGTTGGAGGCCCAGCACAGAGAGCTGGGCCCGGCTCAGCAGCGCTGCTACAGCAGGGCGGGGGCAGGGAGCTGCAGAGGGGCCAATCCAGGGTCGGGGGCAGAGGGAGAGGGGGGTCAGCTGCAGAGGGCGGGGGCAGGGGGGCTGGGTCCCCCTAGGAGCAGCACTGCTACAGCAGGGCGGGGGCGGGGGCCAATAATGAATGGGTAAGATGTTGATGTCAACACGATCTGCCAGGTCTGTTACCCTGAGGAATCCCGCCAGCCTGACCTGCTGCCCCCTCTCCCTGCTGTGCGCTTTGCTTCCCAGGAGAGGCAGATGAAGGTGAAGATGGAACCAACTCCCTTCCCTTCAGGAGGCTGAATACCCACTGCCCGGCCCGCCCAGCACAGCCAGACGCCGGGCGATGGAAATGTTTGCAGCCCGAGTCTGAACAGCTACACCACAATTAAACAGCCCCTCAGCCCAAGCCCTGTGAGTCTGCGTCAGCTGACAGGGGCAGCAGCGGGTGTCTCACTGCAGTGTGGACGGTACCGAGTGGCTAGGAACATTGTCACTTGATTCAGCTTCTTATGTGCGGACGTTTCTTCCCCCAAGTACAGCTGCAAGAAGGGAACCCGCTGACAGCCCCCACTGCAGTGTAACCCTTTCAGTGCCAGGACCGAGCAGCAGTGGGTCACCCATCGCTAACACCAAGGAGCTACTGGAAAGGTCAGGGCAGTAGGTGACTAGTCAGAGGCAGGGTTGTTAGGGTCACTCTGGGGAACAGATGTTAGTGATTCCCCCTCCCAAGAATAACACCTGCTCGCTCTCAGCCACGGGGGGATTTCGTGTTGTTTCCTTTTTGGGGTGGGGAGGAGGAGGACAAAACAAACAGCTCCTAGCATTTTTGTGCACCTCATTTTTTCGCTCCTCATTTTGCACCACACTAACACTAACACCATCGCTGGTTTCCAAGCCTTCCCCTGTGGCTGGGACACTCGTGGCTGGGAGAACGTTAGCAGCTGTGGTCGTGCTGATTGAAGGAAGAGCAGGTCATGCACAAGGCACGTACGTCCCTGCAGACTCCATGGGGCAGTGCCCCGCACCCCGTGTGTGAGCACTAGTCACACAGCAGGGCAGTCGGTGCAGCAGACGCTTCATGGTGCTGCTCAGGGTGTGCTTTGTGTCACTCATTTCAGGAAGCAACGGCAGCTGCGCGGGGCACAATTACACATGCTATGCAGAGCACTGGGCATGGCAACACACAGGCCCCTCAGAGAAAAGCTGCCAGGCCGGCTGGGCCCCTTCCAGGGTTGTCTTGGAGGGGCAGGGCACATCAAGGGCCTTTCAGTCCTGGGAGCCTCTGACTGGTGCCATCTCTGCCATCTAACCCACTGCGTTCTGGGGGGTCCCTGCACCCCCAGCTGTGGAACCCCCAGGTCACAGATCTCACCTTACGCTGTGTGAGCCAGCGCGGCCCATTGCAATAGCCAGCCAGGACGGCAGGGAGCTGGGATTCACAGCCCCCTTGTAGAGGGCAGTGAGGCAGTTACATCAGTGCAGACCCCGGCACAGACGTGCTGGAGCAGCGTGTCCTGCTCTGGTAACTTGCTTCAGCCAAATGAACCAGGGCAAGCCCCTCTCATCTACGTTAGCTGCACCAATGAACTGTGTCAGTGCTGCCACATCGCCACAGCGGTGCTGGTGCAGACAGACCTGGACTGATCCCCTCTCCCAGCTGCTAAACCCTCCTGGGGAGCCACTGATCAGACCCCAGGACAACAGCTAAACCCCAGCCCCTGACATTCTTACAGCCCCCCCGTCCCCAGGCTATGGCAGATGCAGCCAGGGTCACGTTCCCACGAACAGCCGCCCTCTGAACTAGCCGCACTGTCTGGGCAGGCGGGGAAGCCAATAGCGCTACGGGGCCCTGCCCGGCCGAGGTCGCTCCGTGGTGGTTTCTGCACTGCGGTGATGGAGGTGTCTGTGCTGCGTTCCACGGCTCAGTGCAGTCACTGCAGCAAAGCACCTGCCAGCCCGGCCGGGGCATGACCCAGGGAGGCAGGAAGGCCAGGCTGGTGCCTCAGGGTGACACGCTGCAGGCAAAGAGCCCGGCTCACTGCAGCCCTGCACCTTGCCCCGTCAGTCACCAACACTGTGCATGGGAACAAGTGACTATGCCTGGGACACGGCAATAGCCACTGGGACCCAACGTGCTCAGAGAGCTGCTGGGGGAAGGAACGTGAGTCAGATCGTCCTGACACAGAGCCCAGGTGCAGGGGCTGGGAGGGGCAGGAGGAGGGTGTTGGAGGAACATCCCCCAGGAATCCTCTGTCCCAGGGGTGGGACAGGCCACGAGAGATGCAACTGGGAGAGGGGGCAGGGACAGCTGAGAACTCACCTGCCAGGAGAATAGCGGCGAGGAGAGCTGAGGACACGAGTGCGAGGGTGACTCCGAGGGTAATGGTACATTTCTTGTATTTACGTTTCCTGCAGTTACCATGAGGGGCTGAAAGAGAAAGACCCGTCAGCCAGGGCTGCGAGGACCCGTCTCACTGACAGCCCCAGGGCTGGAGCTGCACGAGAACATGCAGCATCCTGTCCATTGCTGCTTCTGTCAGACGCTCTGGGAGAAGAGCCCGGGGTGGCCAGGCAGGCTGGGGCTGTGGGAACAGTCCCCCTTTCCCCTCAGTCCGGTGCCCTCCCCTGAGCACTCCCAGCTATGCTGGCACGAGGCCTGCTGAGCTCCGGGGTACAGAGATAAGGACCCGTCTGTTCCGGTGGCAGGAGTTCAAGCTGCCCCCCCTCCCCACCCCCGCTGTGCCCCTGCAGAGCGCTGGCTGTGCCCGCGTTGCCAAGTGCGCCTGTCACCGCACCCTGGAGTCTCACACTGGCCACACACAGCAGAAGGGAGGGGACAGAAGCAGGCAGAGTGGCCAGTGTTGTCACAGGGGGTCTGACAGACACAGCCCCAGAGGAACCTGCCCAACCCTGGCTGTGTGCTCCAGACAGCAGCTGTGAGCCAGGGACTGGTGCCCTGAGAGCCCCTGGCACTGATCCAGTCCCTGCTGCCCACAGATGGGGGTCGGGCACTTGCTGCTGCCACTGAGAGCATGGCCCCATCTGGGGCAGTGTCAGTGTCTCTCTCCAGCCTGTTCCCAGCCAGCAACGCCCCATTACCTGGTTCCCCTCCACTCTCCAAGTCTCCATCGCATTTAACAGGCTCTTGGCTGTAAGTTGGCCCCACGGCTTCCTCCATTGTCTCTCTCTCAGTGACACTCAGGCTGAAGATGCTGCAGGCGCTGGGCTGGGATCGACTCCTCTCCCATGTAACTGTCTCTCACCCAGGGGCAGCAAAGCCAAGCCAGGGGCAGAGGTCCTGGTGCCTGCTCCCAGCTCCGGACTCTCCAGCTGATCTGAAAGCCCAGATGGACCAAGCAGGACAGTTGGTGGGATGTGTGTCTTGATTTGTGGTTTCATTCCAGCCCAGCAGCCCAATCTCCTGGCCAGAGGTGGTGTCATGATGATTAAACCACATTAAGCCCCATCCACCCCCAAAGGGCTTCAGAGACCAGCTCTGCTACAGAAACCACCCACCGGGACGTGCCCACCCGTGACAAAGGGCCGTGTGCAGGTGACTAACAAACCCTGCTCTGCTCTGAAAACGCTGCCTGGGATCACTACCAACTCCTGCTGGGTGCCCTGGTCGCTGCAGTGAGGACAAGTCCCTGGGCAGGAGTCTAAGGCCTTGCCTAGGCCAGCACTTCTGCCGGCAAAGCTTCTGTCGCTCAGGGGGGTGAACCCCTCCTCCACCCCCCCCGAGCAATGTATGTTTTGCCAGCATAAGCGCGGGTGTGACCAGCGCTATGTCGATGGGAGATTACAGGGTCTGGGTTTTCTTACACCTTTTTCAAAGACCAGCTACTGTCCATTTCATGAGTCGTTCCTTTCCTGCCCCTACTTCCCAGGCTGCAGCAGTGCTTTTGCCCCACCCGGCTTCTGCCTGGGGTGGGCTCCTGCCCGGCGGAGGAGCTGCACAGCTGCATTGGTCAGACACTCTATCCCAGCCCGCCGGCTTCTGTTGTGACATGGCCCAGTGCCCTGACTCAGTCTGCCCCTGCCAGCGGACCCCCTCTGCCCCCCTGCTCTGGTGGCAGCTCCCTCCTGCCATGCCTGGGGGCGATCCTAGCTCAGCCCCTCTGCCCAGAGCACCTGCCGCCACAGGAAAGGGGTCCAGAGCCCTCACCCCCCAGGAGCACCCAGGGGGCCCAGCTGTGATCCTGCCCTGGGCGCCACTGTCCCGCCGGCGGGTGCAGGAGATGGGCCTGCCCCCCCTCACCCATCCCAGCCGGAGATGGAAACCGGTGGCCCCAGCCAGCCTGGCCCTCGGGACTAGCAGCAGCTGCTCCCCGACGGGAAGGGAGAAGTGCCTGTCCCGCCTACCACAGCCCCATAGCGCCAAGCACTGCCTGGCAGAGAATCTCTGACAGCGGATGTGGGACATTAAGTGACAGTGTCTAAGAACAGGGCAGCCCCAGCCACCCACAGCTGTTCACGGAAGTGCGGCTCGGCATCGTGGGAGTCACAACAGCCGCAAAGATGGAAACACAAACCCAAGTGTGGTTGGGAACGCTGGCCCCTCCCCCACCTCACGAGAACCAACCCGGCTCCCCCACAGCAGCCCCCGGTTTCGGGCCGGGGGGGCTGTTTTCGGGCGCTGCTGAGGGTGATGCACCCACGGGAAACAAAACAGCGGCTGCTCCGCACCCCCCCTCCCCCCCGGCCGCTATTCCCCTCCCCCACCGCTGGCCGCCTGCCGCCGGGCCAAGCGCTCCCGGTGCCGCTGTCCTGACCCCAGCCCGGCGCTCCGTGCGGCCTGAGCGGACAACAGCGGGAACCACCACCCGCAGCCGGGCACGGGGCGCGCAGGTGTCCCACCCCGCCCCGCCCTCCCAGACCGGGACCGTGCACGTCCCCTCCCCGCCCCCCGCGGTTTCCCGGGCCGGCAGGCAGCCCGCGGGGTCGGAGTGTGCCCGGTCCCTGCAGCCGATCCCGTCACCGCGCTGCCCGGCCGCCCGCACCTGACACCCGGCACAGTCCAGCAGCGGCACCGGCGCGTGACCCGTCAGTGGCCGGCACCGAGTCCGGACTCGCCGCGCGCAGCAGCCGGCGCAGGCCAGAGAGCCAATCCCCTTGAGTTGGGCAGCTCTGTGAGGACCTATGAAAAAGAGGCTGCCCCGCCTCCTCCCTCCTTCTGATGGGTTCCAAGCCCTGCCAATCATCGCTGGCAGGAACCGTATCACTTCCCCTCCCCTCCCCCTCCGAAAGGCGGGCAGCCGCCATCATCCACTGTATGAGAAGGGGACAAGCCCACACTGCAGAATCCTAGAATCCTCTAAGAGCTCTGCGTAAATCCGAGGCACATAAGGCCCATTGGAAAATATAATCCCAACTCTACATACAAAATGATGGGGTCTAAATTAGCTGTTACCACCCAAGGAAGATCTTGGAGAGTCATTGAGCAGATAGTGTTTTTAGCTTTTTTTGACTTGTAGCTAGTTCTCAAACTATTAGGAACCATGAGATAAAGAGAGAGCTTTTCTGTCTTGTAATTGCTAATCTATAAACCCATGGCACACCCACCCCTTCCATAGGGCAAGTAATTCTGGTTGCCCCATCTCAAAAGTGATATTTTAGAACTGGAAAAGGCTACAAAAATGACCAGGCTCTGGAACAGCTTCCTTACGAGGAGAGATTAAAAACAACTGGGATTGTTCAGTTTGGAAAAGAGACAACTAAAGGGGGATATGATGGAGGTCTATATAATCATGAATGGTGGAGAAAATGTATTATTTACTCCTTCACATAATACAAGAACCAGGGAACACACCCTGACATTGCAGGCAGCAGGTTAAAACAAACATAAGGAACTACTTCACACAACGCATAGTCAATGTGTGGAACTCCTTGCCCGGGGATGTTGTGAAGGCCAGGACTATAACAGGGTTGAAAAACGAATCAGATAAATTCATGGAGGAAAGGTCCATCAATGGTCATTAGCCAAGATGGTCAGGGACAACACCATGCTCTGGGTGTCCCTAAGCCTCTGACTGCCAGATGCTTGGACTGGACAAATCATTGGATAATTGCCTTGTTCTGTTCATTTCCTCTGAAGCATCTAGCTCCTGAGGTCCACTAATTAGAGGAGAATCTCAGTTTTCATTTAAAAAATAAAGCTCAGTTTCCAGCTTTTGTGGATGTAGCAAAAAGTTGGACAATGTGACCTGGTTCCACCCTAAGGCTCAGAAACCAGAAGTTAAAGAGGAAAAAATAAAACAAGATTTTTAAATCTCCATTTATTTTAATCCGGATTGATTTATGAATTCTTAAGGTTAACAGCACTGATAGAGGGAGTGGCCACAGTAACAAATCCTATCCTCTGTGGATCAGTGCAGTGGGCAACCTGCTATAACACACTTCTTGGTAAGTAACACATGTTCACAGGTTTATGGACTCAGTTTTGAGTTGAGTTCTCTGCCTCACCTCCCCTCCCCATGCTCCACTGGAGGGAATTAAAGTTTCAGAGCCTAGGGCTGCTCTGATCTCTGCTTTGTTCCAGCTTCTCACACTCGGGAACATTTGCAGCAGGGCAAGATGGTCGCTTCTGTGCAATGCAACCAGAGGGTGTGCAGCAAACACAAACACGGAGTTGGAGAGCCGGGCGTGTGAACACCTCACTGGAGAGAGATGCCAGCTAGACCAAGCAAAGCACTCTGAGAATCGCTCGCAGCTGCACCAGCCTGATAAATCCACCCTCCCCCCACACACACACTCTCTGCAGGCCTGTCCCTACCCCAAGGGTCTTACTTCTCAGGCAGCTTTGCCCCCAGCCCAGTGTGGAAGCAAAATTCCCATAAGCTACCCCCTGGGGCTGTCAACCTTCCCCATCCCCCTCCCATTCTTTGCCCCCCTCCCCTTTCCCTGGCTTCCAAAAATCTCTCTGCCCCTGGGTGTCCATAGGGCAGTGTGTGTCCTCGGACCCCCACCCCTACTTCTCCCACCTCCCCCCACCCCCCTGAGGCTAGATCTCTCCCCTTGAATTTCTATGGGGCTGAGGATTTACTAGCCCATCCTGTGCCCTTCCTTCCCGCCTTATTTCCTCTCCCTGACCCTGGGTATCTGTGGATATAAGAACCAGGAAGCATGGCATGACATTACAGATAGCAACATAAAACAAACATTAGGAACTACTTCACACAATGCACGGTCAATCTGTGGAACTCCTTGCCAGGGGATGTTGTGAAGGCCAAGACTATAACTGGGTTCAAAACAGAATTAGATAAATTCATGGAGGAGAGGTCCATCTATGGCTATTAGCCAAGACCACCAGGGACAATGCCATGCTCTGGGTGTCTCTAAGCGTCTGACTGCCAGATGCTGGGACTGGACAAATCATTCAATAATTGCCTTGTTCTGTTCATTCCCTCGGAAGCATCTAGCATCAGCCAGGGTCCGAAGACAGGAGACTGGTCTGTATGGACCATTGGCTGACCCAGTCTGGCCATTCTTACATTCAGCAAACCCAGCACAAGGCTACTACGTTTCAACTAAAGACAAATAAATGGAATGAATCAATTCACTAGCAGAGACTGAGAAAGGTCCAGGTCCAGCAGTACCAAACCAGAGGTTCAACAACAAACAGGGCAAGCGCTGGACCAAGAGTGACACTCAACACAACTCTGAAACAAGCCAACCAGCCAGTTAACAAAAACAAAACCAACCTGCCCCATGCAGGGTTTTTACTCAAAAAGGTAACAGGGCCAGAGACTCCATGAAGACCAGTAGGGCCTTAGCTATTGACTTTACGTGGAAGGTGCATTGATACCACAGTGAAAAGGGTCAGTACAGAACATTAAAGTGAGCCAGGCAAGGATCCTGCTGGGGAGAGGAACGGAGAGAAAGGAAAAGCGTCTGTGTTAAATGGAGAACAGCCAGACACTGTGGAGAAGGGGCAACAATACAAAACCTCAAAAAACAGAACCGTGCCTGACTGATGCCAGTCACAGCACTTCGGGCACTCCTGGACAGCATTGATCCCACGGGATGGTGTGGTGTAATAACCCAAGTAACCATATATGAAATCCCCAGGTATGTCTACACGGCTGGCCGCACCACCAGCAGTACAGTATCAATTTTACTGATTCAATGAGCGGCAGTGAAAACTTGCTCAATCGAACCCACAAGTCGACTCTGTTAATCCACCCCGGCATGTAATGCAGTGCTGCCTTGCCGGGAGGGCATTTCCTGTCTGCGCAGTGCAGTGGAGACATCACGGTAAAGACACGTTAGGAAGTCAATGGGAGATGCGCAAGTTTGTATAGCAGCTTGCATATCTCCCGTCGACTGCCGCTGAAATCCACAGCCAATGTAGACCAGGCCACAGCTTGATGCTACAAACCCACCACCCCCAAACCAACATAACTGTACATCAACAAATCCAAATACCCACAAGTTACCAAAGAAGGGTTCTGTAAGAGGTTCATACCTGGCCTGGCATCCACTAGGCCTGTTCCTCAGTTTCTCTGGCCATGCCTCAGTTTCCCCTCAGCCATTAGGTAGTAATTTAGTTCAGCTCTCCACAGTCACCATGCCAACAAGTGTCCTCACTTTTCCAATGAAGCGAGAATCCAAACAAACCACAAGTCCGTCGACCTTCCTGGGCAACAGTCCTCTTCTCAGCTTGTCAAACATCCGTAATTCCCACACCAGCGTCTGTGCGCCCTCATCTTCCCAACATGCAGGGGAATGAAGGGGCCAGGAGATGGTGCAGGGCTGGTGTCTTTACTTGGATGGGGGCCAGGGAACCAGGTCCACTGCACTCTTCCCCTCCTGCCACATGCACAGTCCTTTACTGCAGTGATCTTCATGGGTGGGGGGGGGGCATCCACGACAGCAAGTCTCAGGGTTAACACCCCTTTGAGATGCATGGGGCAGCTCCCCCCATTTCAGAGGATGGTCTCAGGCTCTCTGCAGACTCAGGCACATGGTTCTGTGTTGCTTTTCACAGCTCCCATCTTTTCCTCCCAAGGACTCAAAACTTTAAACAAACACGAACACCCACTCACTGAGGTAATGACATGACTGCAGGAGCAAGGGCCATAGTCAGGGTTGATATGGTTTATGCCTCAATCCGGCCTTGATCAACCCCATTGACAAACAGATTCACTCCTGATCTCTTGTTACCTGGACAGATGCATGATTAGAACCATGACAGGTCTATAACTTTTTCTATGCCAGAGCCCCCAGCCCTCAAGACCTGCCATCGAGCTGGGACCCTGCTCTCAATTAGGGCAGTACGAATGCAACTGTTTGACACCTGCTGACAACCCACCTAGGCTGAGAACACTTGACCCGTAAGACCAGCTGTAGCGTCACACAGTGCTCACAGCTACTTATGGCTGTAGGCTCCTGTCTCCATAAAACCTCGTTACAGCTGGGGGGCCCGCCCCTCCAGCTACTAGGCGGCCACACTCGTGGGATCAAACTCAAACAGCCTCCAGTTTTTGGGTCAGATGCCTAAATACCTTTGAGGATCCAGCTCTGGGAAATCAACAAGTTCAGGAGCATCTCAGAACAGGGGAGCTACAAAGTAAACTGGTTTGTAACCTTCACTAGAGCAGCTATGCCTGAATCCCCAGGAGTCATTCAGAAGGGAAGCCACTCACCTGATTCATGTCTGTTTCTGTGATTCCTGACCCCTTCCTGTCTATCAGATACCCCAGCAGATGATCAGCACCCTAATCCTCCCCAGTAGTCAAATAAACGGACTGTCATTTCCTGGGACAAATGGTGAGCTGGTCTCAGAGCTGAACCTGGGGAGAAAGAGCAGAAAGATCTCTAAAGAACCAATGGTATACAAGAGAGACCCAAGACTTGGATTAGAGTTTCAGCAAGAGGAGAGTGCCTGGTTAATACTTATCTGATCAGTAAGTGCTCAGGGAGAGTCTGTCCACAGGCCCCAGGCATGTTCCTGCAAAGGAAGTAACAGAAGGTTATTAAGCAAAGCTCAGACTTTAAGGCTAGAAGGGACCATCATGATCATCTAAGTCTGGCCTCCTGCATGTTGCAGGCCACAGAACCTTGCCCACCCACTCCTGTAATAGACCCATCTCCTGAGGAGCAAGTCAAGTAACCCATGGGAAGGAGTTCTCTGTGGTGTGTTTGGATGGAACCAGGAACGAAAGGGACGTTTCACGGCATTGAGCAGAAAGTAATTTTATTCCCCAAATTACTAATCGTTCAGAGATGCTAGGACTGGTAGCTGAACCTCACCATTGCTCTGATCGATACTAACGCAGGAGAGTGACCCCCAGCACATGGCTATAGGGAAGTCAAGCAACATGTCCGGATGCTGGGCAAATGTACTTCACCTGGCTACCAGATACAAAAGGCTTATATAGGGGTTGCTTAGGTTCATTTACATGTTGATCCTATAGTGGAATTGGATTAACAGTTCAGGAAAGACAATTATATGTACAATGGGATACACCAGATGTTTTCACAGGAACCAAAGACCATTTGATTATACAATGTGTTTCAGCCATTTGACACAATTAAAATGCTAATCTATATGGAGTAAGTTCCTACTCTGGCTATCACCCGAAGATGGGTGGCTACACAATACATGTTAAAATGCTAATCTATATGGAGTAAGTTCCTATGGGGCCAGGAAGACAGGGGGGCACGTACCCCTGATACTTATCAGAACAGGAGATGTCTGATCACAGACTTCAAAAGGGCTAGAGTTCACAACAGGAGTTTGCATTTAAATGGTGGTCCTGAGACATCCTGTGGGATTTTAGCATCTTTATCTCAGTCTCAGTTTGGGGCATCCTGTCAATGATTTAACCTGAGGGCTTCCATCACAGTTCAGGCTACCCAGTTTCAGGCCAGGCCCTCTATAATCAGTTTCAGGCCAGGCATTCTATAATCAATTCTATGATTAATTCTTTGATTCCACACATTTTTACCACAGGGATGTGCAATTTAATACAGTAATACATAGGGAGCAGACTAATTTATCATGTCCACGTCTGCAAAGAGCCAACAATAGCTCTGAGATGGGGAACTGCCCCATGTATCTCAGTGGGCTGGTAACACCAACACCCAGCACCCCAGGACCTCCCCTACCAGCCTCACCCTAGCAGGGGGCTGTCTGCAGCCAACAAGACGGTGGCTTAATCCAGTTTTCTGCAACAATGCACTGGAGGAATAAATGAGAAAGCAATTTAAGATAAAAAGAACAACGCCAGCCTGTATCTGCAGATCTGCGCCCTGTATATGAATGACCAGGGAGCTGCTTTGAAAAGCCGGGCGACAGGAGGCTGAGGAGAGCTGGCAGATCCTAGTCCCAGACAGCAGGCCCTGGGCGAGAAAAACCAGCACAGCTACCTGCAGAACACAGTAAAAATAACTCCGCAAAGCTCGGAGATGCGGAGATTATCCTCATTATCCTTTAAGGAAACAGTGGGTGAGTGTGACCAGACAGTAGCATGGTTGTAGTGCTGCAGGGTAGTGGCCATGTCAGAAAAGTCAGACAATCAGGGGAGTTTGGCAACAGCCATTTTGAGGAAGGCACAACAGGAAGGAGGAACAAGAAGCAAATAGGCAATTTCTGGGAAAGGAAAGAAATCCTCCAATCTGAAGCCCTCCCTTGTCTCTCCTCCCCAAAAAAAGATATGGCCACAAAAGGGTGGATAAAAATTGTGTGGTTTTCTTTTTTGGGGAGGGTGGGGAGAAGAGAATACATTTTTAAAACACTTGGATTTGTAATAAGTTTTTCTTTTTAAAAATAAACCCATTTAAAATGAAATCTGAATTTAAGGTACCAAATTTGAGGCCTTAAATTACAATGTCTTAAAACATTTAAATAAATATGTTGAATCCATGAGCCTTTATCAAAGGCTTTAAGATAAAGGCAGTTTTTCTGTAGAAACAAGGAATCAGGGGAACAGCAGAAAGATAACTACTGTATTGCCAATGCTACCAAAATTCAGAAAGAGCTTCAAGACGTTGAAGACAAACGCCCAATAACAGAGTTAAATTACAGGCAGTAAAGAGGTAGATGAATCAAGCACTTACTCCACTTCATTTTCTTGCTAATCTTCTCAACCTAAAGTACCATGGCAGATACCAATCTGCTGTAGAAGACGTGTTATGCTAGGACATGGATATTTAGTAATCACTAATCAATCATGCCAACCACAATGAATGTCAGGGCTTCAGGTGACCCATTTAACCAGTACATATTTCTGATTATGTTTAAAAAAAGGCACACCACTGAACTGGTGGAAGTCACGAGCTAAGCTCCTGGAACAGAGAGTTTGTTAAATGTGCTAAACCAGCTTTTCACAGCAACAGCCTCCTCTGTGCAAACACTAATGGGTTATCAGTTCTTTGCACTGGTGCAGAACCTGTCACCCATAAATCTCAAGCTGCTTTCCAGAGCAGGGTGAGCATGTACCATCCATCACAGAGAGGATGAAATTAAGGCAGAGGCAATAACCAACTAACACCCTGCCATGTTCACATAATCAGTCAGGGGCAGCCCTAGGACTAGAACCCAGGATCCTGACTCAGTCCTGTGCTTTAACCAATACACAGCTGTCTGCCAGAGCTGGGTTTAAAGTGTGTGCTCTGACCACTACACCTCACTCCCCCTGCCCTGGGAAAAGAACTCAGGAGTGCTGAGGACCAGCCTTCTTCTAGTCCCAAAGTGAATCAGGAACACTCCCACCACTGCACACAAAGCAGCGACTCCTGTCCTAGAAGTCAAATTGTGTGTGTGCTCTGCAGATTCTGGTGAGCCCTTTATCCCTGCACCTAGGGCAGAGGGAATGAAACACACTGCTCCTGCCTGCTTGTCTGCCCCACAGCATCCCGAGAGACATCACATTTCAAAGTGATTCCCTGCTCCAGAAAGGAAAATGCCATAAAAAAGGGAGTTGAGTGGGGATGTTTTTGCCACTAATAAGAAACATGACCCAGATGCAGGTGAAGAGAGCATCCTGTCCTGCTCCAACCATTTTTCAGTATGTGGGGGGGTGGCACAGCTGTTGCAGTGAGATTTGGACACATCGTCCTTCAAATGAAAGGAGGATGAGTGCACAGCAGGGCCCAGACCTCGGATGGGTCAGCTGGGCACTACTGTAGTGCACAATTTGGTTTCTAAATCCCCTAGACACTGCTGTGAAAGTCTCAAACCCTGTTGCCAGCTCTCAGGTGATTTTAGGATAATTTGGTGTTTTCCAAAGCCCGGCTCCTGCGGTCAGTAACTAGAGGAGAATCTCAGCTACCATGTAGAAATAAAGGGAAGTTTCCAGCTGTTGTGGACGCAGCGATAAGTTGGACCATGTGACCTGGTTCCACCCCAGGGCTTAGAAACCAGAAGTTAACAAGGAAAAAATAAACCCAGGTTTTTAAATCCCCATTTCTCGAGCCTGGCCCATTTCTGACGCTGCAGCTGCCAGCACTGCCCGGGAGCGGCCCAGTGACAGCCTGTCCGCTGTGGTCGGTGCAGGGGAACCTGCCGTAACACACTGCCGGGGTGACAAACGCGCACAGGTGTCACGCGCTCAGTGCTGAGTCGAGGTCTCTGCCCCCATGCGCCGCCGCAGGGAATTACGGTTTCCGAGCCTGGGGCACGGCCGCGCAGATCTCGGCTGGTTCCCGCGTCTCACATCCGGGTCTGTGCGCAGCGGGGCCAAGATGGCGGCCGGGTAACGTACGTGACAGCCGGAGAGAGGAACCTGGATGTGGGCTGGAACCAGAGGACGTGGGCGGGCAGCGAAAGAGAAACAGACACACAACGCCGCCCCATCGTCCTGCTCCGCTATAACCCAGCCGGTCTGACCCGTCCGAGCGGTGCCGAGTGAGCCACACCGGCTGCCCCGGGCCGTGCGCGAACCCCTGTGCAGCGCCGTGCACACACGGCAGCTGGAGCTGCAGACAGACGCCGGCTGGGACCGGGCAAAGCGCCCCGATGGCGGCTGCCCCGGCCGGACACACGCAGCCCGCGGGCCTGGCCCCCCCAGCTCCGCTCTCAGCAGCTCGGCCCGGCTGGGAGCAAAACCCCAGAAACTGCCCGGGCCCGTCCAGCCCTTCCCCGGCCCGGCCCGGCCTGCCCGGGTGTGCCTAGGGCGGAGCGTGTCCGAGCCCCCCGCTGTCTGCGTGGCTGAGAACCCCCCGCCCGGGCCGCCCCCCTGGTTCCCCCCGGCCCGGGTGTCTGCGGGGCTGGGTCCCGGCCGGTGCCGCTGACAGACGATCACTCACCGCCCGGCGGCTGGACACTGGGCGGAGGGAAGACGACAGGACAGCTCCGCGAGTACCAGAGCAGGCAGTGCGCGCTCCCGCTGCGGCGAGGGCTATTAACAGAATAGGGCAGGGAATGGACTGGCTCCTCCCACGTCTCAGGCGACCGGCGCCGAGCCAGGCCAGGACAAACCAACCAGAGACGCTGCCGGAGGCGGGGCGGGGCCAGGCTAGAACAGCGCAGCGCTTTGCGGTTTACTTTAGTGTTTCTCAATTTGGTTCCCCCCACGGAACTTTTGAACTCCTGCTGATTTCACCCTTGCGCCCCCTCCCTAGCGCCGGTGTGAAGTGAAAAACTGTATTTCACACCGGCCGCTGAGAACGGGCGGAGCTCTGACAGTGGGGGTCACCTGCGCGGTTGCGGGGGCGGGGTGAGTGGGTGAATGCAAGGACCCTGAAGGCAAATTGAGCGACTGGCAGGGACGGAGGAAAGGGGGTGGGTGCCGGAAAGACAGGGAGGGAAGCGATAGGAGTCGGGACCCCAGGCACTAGTGGGCAGCCAGTGGCTGGCAGGGAGGGGTGTGGACCCCGAGGCAGACACGTGGGGGGTCACTCACCTTGGCACTGCAGTCCGGCGGCGGCAGGTGTTTCTGGGAGCCAAGGGCCGGGGATTATTCACCATGTGGGGGCTGCTGCCAACGAGTCCCGGCTTGTGGTCAGGTGAAACCTGGCTGGGCCGGGGGGATCCTCGCCCCCTTCCTTCCCCAACTGCTCCTGGCCGCACACAAACCCCCTGCACTCTCTGTACTTTTCTTCAATCAGCTTCCACTTGCTTTCACTCTGAACCAATCCAAGGCCTGGGAGTTCAGCGGAGCCGTGCTCTGAGGTGGAACACGTAAAGCTGGAGAGTCCCGTGCTATTATTATTAGCAGACAGCAGGTGTCGCCCTCAGTGCCATTACAATCAAAGGCACGAGGGTGTTTTAGTTACACCCATTGGCATTAACTCGTTTTTTTCAAACATTTCATAGTTTGATCGGTTTGTTTTACCAGTGTAGATGACGGGTTCCTATGGGATGTGCAGTTTTTGCAGGACTTCCATTAATTTACGGTAGCTCTTAAAGAACTGTCTAGTAAAGTGTGATTTTTTTTTTTTATTTTGATTTTACCTTTGCAGGGATTTCTCACCGAGAGCAGACTTGTTTTACCAGGACCCTAGCTGTGGCTTTGCAGTATTGGCTTTTAGAGGCAATGCCTTTACCCCTTTGGAAAAGGACTGACAACCACTAGAGAGATTGGTTGCCTTTTTGGGTCCTTGGCAGGGGACCTATGAAGTTAATTTTCAAAGCCATTTATGGCCCTTTTTTTACTTGAGATTTTAATGGTGCATTTTTTTTGGGCTGGGGTAGGATTGGCTTGAGCACATACCAAACAGTCGTTACAGTTTTGTTGCACGTTCGTTTTGGCCACCAGCCACAGCTGTAAGACGTTGGACAGTGTTTACTGCCTGATGTTTTGTTGTTGGAGTGTTATGAATTATACACATTATTTTAGTAGGTGCACTGGAACTACCCACACAGGGAAAGGACCTGCTGTCTAGATTAGAGCTTTGTTTACTACCTGCAAATCCGGTTTGTAGAAGGCATTTGTGAGTCACCACTTGTTTTGCTTTGGAATGCTTTTGGGTTATTTTTACTAGGTTTTTATTTGATTTCTACATTTTTTTTTTTAAAGTTAGGTATGTTAGATTTTACAACCTTAGTTGTGACAATTGGGCACACTGGACCAGAGATAGTACTGGGATACTCTGGGGTTTTTTTACTCAAGGATTTTTTTGATTGGGTTTCTTTTGGGGCCAATTTGTTGGCCCTTTTATAGCATAGGGTTTTAATTTACAGGGGGCCTCTCTCTTTCTTTAACACTTTAATTGGCTTAATTTTAATTGGCTCCTGAGCATCCCCCAGGTGTCCAGCCACTGGGCCATGGGACACTCACGCTATTCACCCATCTGCCGCTTCCAACAGCACGGGACTCTCCAGCTTTACATGTTCCACCTCAGAGCACGGCTCCGCTGAACTCCCAGGCCTTGGATTGGTTCAGAGTGAAAGCAAGTGGAAGCTGATTGAAGAAAAGTACAGAAATCCAAGCTGTGACCACTAGAAACACTGGAACAAAGGCTTCCATATAAAATAAAAAACAACAACACGTATTCCGGAGCCTAGATTTAATTCAGAGGATATTCTCACCTCTAAGCAAGCACTGCTCTCACTAAACCCTTGCAGCTTTTACAGCTAGTCTGGCTGTGACCCAACTGTCTCGACACAAGCACCCTGCCAGTTTGCCTAGATGAAGCATCCAGGTGTTTCTTTGCACTCCATGACATACCAGACCAATCCTTTGTCTTTATTCTGCAGTTTGTGTCTTCCTGGAGGTTTCCTCTTTGTCAGATTTCCCAATCTCTCACTTCGCACCTGGGTCAGCGTGCCTGCAGATAGGCATCCAGCATGAGACGTACAACACACAGATGGCCAGATGAGGAGATCGGTGTCAGTTACCTCCTGTCTGCAAGGAACATTTCTAAGGTGTGGCACCTCCTGGTGATCTGCCTTAACCCCAGGATATTAAAGGCACAACTGTCAGTATCAATACATAACTCCTTACATATTCTCCGTACAGGGGGCTACTGGCTCACGGTACAGATCTGACATGCACCCTTGGTGAACTACCATGTGGAGATCAGTCTCGGGTGATCCCTGTAAAACCCCCTGTGGCCCTGCCATTTGGCACCAAGGGCTCTCTGGGTCACACACACCTCGGTCCCCAAACCCCCTCTGTCCCGGCTCAGCAAGGCAGGAAGTGGAGCCAGGGCCCTGCTATCGTGCTGTCTGCAGTGTCCTGAGAGTGTGAGGGCCAGCCCAGGGCAGAGTGCTGGGAACCAAAGCACAAACCCCAAAGTGTTTGCGAGATCTAGACTGAGATTTCACCATCAGTGATCAAGTGCGAACTCAGATCCTGTAACAGCCTAACCCGAGACACACAGTCCCTGTGGTGCTCAGATCTGTCTCGCCACCCGGGTGAGCCGCTTTTGTGATAGAAGGTCCCTTACACCTAGAATCACAGCAACGTTCAGGTTACCCCCAGTCCCAGAGGTCCAATCACTTACCCCAGGTCAACAGCACCTTAGATCTCACACCAAAGACAGACAGCGCTTGTAGCCAATGTAAAGGATTTGTTATTGACACAGTGATTATTGTTCAAGCAGGTAAACCGATCTACACACACGAGTTACAATCTTACGTTTCTAAGGTAATGGAAGTTTCTATAACAAGCTCCATGTGCCCTTTAGCGCTAACCCAAGCTAAGCAGCTGGGATCTTGCTTACAGCTAGAGACAACTTGCTTCTCCCCCCCAACCTCCCCGGCAAGTCCCAGCAGCGCAGAGGTAGATACGGTTCCTTCGTGTTGGGGGTTTGTGTCCCACCTCCTGCCTTGTGCTCGGAGCTGCTGGAGATCAGCACTTCACACGCGTTAATGCCACTCTGCTCTGGTGTTACAGTCACAGGCGCCCAACACACACACTCCAACATCACCTTACAACGTGGGATACGGGTGTCAGAACCGAGATTAATCCCGCTGCAGCTTACACGCATTCAATACAGGCTGGGCATGTTCCTATCATTCTAATAGCTACTTTGGCACACGGGTGAGCCAGCCTGATCCCAGCTGTGTGTTTCTCAGTGACCCATGGGGCCACGGGGACATTGTCATGAGCTGGCACCTGGCCTGCCTGTGTCACACCTACCCACTCCCTGCCTTCTTTTAAGCCACCTGGCGCCAGGCAGGGACTGAGCAGACATTTCTCCCCTTACGCCTACATACCAAGACTTGGACAGCTCACATTCCGGGGTGCAAGCCAGACCAGCGAGGGGCCCTCTCTTGCCCTGCACCCTGGGGTGCCGTACACTGCCTTGCTGAAGTAGCTCCCACCTTCCCCCCCCCCCCCAAACAGCCTTCCAGCATGTAAGCCATGCCCTGAGTGGGTGAGACTGCAGCCTGGCAGTCACACTTGGGTTTTCACCAGCCTTGGTCAGTGACCCCAACACAATGGATTTCCCCCACAAAATGTATGTTCTAGACTGCCCAACCCTCTCCTGGACAGTCCAGAGATATTACAGCTGTTTTTCCTTTAAAGCAGCAATACACAACAACTTGCACCACAAATGGAGTTACCCAAACAATTTAATGTAAGCCCTCTGCAATAGATTAAACAAAACAAAACAAAAGACGACAGGATTTTCAGTGAGTAGAAGCAGAGACAATAAACAAAGATCCGGCACTTTCTAGCACTACAACAAACGATGCTGGATTCACCGACAGTTTTCTACAATAAAAAGCTTTCCTGGGGTGGTGCTAGGACAGTGAAAGCTGAGGCTGGCGTCATGCCTCTTTCCTCAGGCAGAGTCCCTGGTGCAGCTGGGGCTGGGCTGGAAAGGCTGATTTGAGCAGTTTTAGTGGCAGACGAAAGAGGTAGCAGAGGTGGGTGTGCAAAATGTGCAAATGGTCAGTTTGGGGGAAAACTAGAAAAGCCGTGTTCTGCCCAGGGATGCTCAGCCCATTCCCTGCTCTTCTGGAATGGATCAGACAGGATGTTGAAGGGAGATCACTGGCAGGTGTTTCCAGCACGAATCCTACAATACTCTTGTTATGAGCCCCCATCCGCAGCTGGCTCCTTTGCTTTTGTGAACACATCGGATTTGGTGCAGATCAGTATCTCCCACTGGTGCACAATGAGATCCTGACCCTACCCAGATTGTTCAGATTCTGGCAAATTCTGCTCACCCCCCACTCCCTCCCCACCCTGGTCCCATCCTGTCTACACAATAGCCACAGGCTGCGCTGGGAGAAGGCCCAGCACCACTCCTTGGGCAGGCCGGGATCTCCTCTCCCCCAGATCACCAGCCTCTGGCTCCAGGTGTGTTAGCATCTGTCCCAGTGAGGGAGAACACACGCCCCACCCACCAGAGTAGAGGGCTGTGGGACACGACACCAGCATCAGCCCAGCAGAGCTCTGATGGGCAGCGATGCAGAACGTTCTGCTGTGGTGGGTCCCCACAGGGCAGCAGAAGTCAAGGTTAACACCCCACTGAGATGCATGGACCAGTGCCCCCCCCCCATGCTACTGTCTCAGGCTTTCTGCAGACTCAGGCAGGCATCGCTGGGTTGGTGATTCTCTGGGGGAGGCAGGGCGGGTTTCAGAGCCCACACAGCTGTTTTTAGCACCGTAGCACAAGGTCTTGTTATGAGACGCAATCCGCAGCCGGCTCCTTTGCTTTTGTGAATGCAGCGGGCTTGGTGCAGATCCAGCATCTCTCACCGGTGCACAGTGAGCTGCTGTCCCTACCCTGATCATTCAGATACGCGCAGTCACCGCCTCCTCCTACCCAGAACCTGCAAGACAGAAGCCACAGAGCTGGTGGCAGGTCGGAGTTGGGCGTTTGCCATCAGTCCGGACAGGAGGAGACATTCCCGCAGTGCAGGGAGCTGCTGCATTCACAGCCTCTCAGGATTCCCCTTCCTGCAGCAGCAACAGGCCCCAGTCCAGCCCCCGGCAGAAGGGGGCAGGTAGAAAGGGGGCAGTGGGGCAGCAGGGCCAAAAAAGGTTCTACGATGACTGGCCTCCACGGAGCCTTTACGCTGGGTGGTTCTATTAACTCCACTTCCTGCCTAAAAGCCCACATGGCTATTTTTAGCACCGTAGCACATGTCTGTAGCCCCAGCTCTGAGGCTCGCTGCCGTGGGTGGTTATTTGCAGTGTAGACACGCGCTGAGTGCTCAGGACGTTAGCGCTACGTCTGCAGTGCGGGGGGAGCACGGCTCTCAGCCCAGAGAGACAGGCTGGTGCTAGCTCGACTTCAGCTAGTGGCAAAAACTGTGTTGTGGCTGTTGTGGCACAGGTGAGGCTGGTGTTAGCCACCTGCTCTTTGACCCTAGGGCCTGGCAGGATTGGCTGCCCAAGCTGGCACCTGTGCACAACACCACACTGCTAGCTGTGCCTATCTGCCCGGGCTGGGGGCACGGTACCAGGCACAGTGCAGACAGATCCCCAGGCAGCCTTGCTAACACACACCCCGTGACGCAATCACACAGCCAGGCTGCTGCCTACACCAGGGCATTCTGGCTGGAAGACGTGAAAGTATTTGACTGGGATCAAACAACAGGTCATCCACTGACCAGCTTCCTCAGCCTCCTCTGGGCCCATTTCCCAGCTTCTCACCCGCCACAAAGGGCTTTTTATAAAATGCCGTTCAGCTGTAACACACCAGAACAGCCGCAGGGGGTCAGAGCAAGGGTCCATCCAGCCCAGTGATGTCCTGTCTGCAGACACCGGCCAGTGCTACATGCTACAGAGGGAATGAACAGAACAGAACAGGGCAATTATCGAGTGATCCATCCCCTGTCGTCCAGTCCCAACTTCTGGCAGTCAGAGGTTTAGGGACACCCAGAGCATGGGGCTGCGTCTCTGAACACTGGGCTAATAGGAGCTGGCAGACCTGTCCTCCATGAACTGAGCTAATTCTTGCTTGACCCAGTTATACTTTTGGCCGTCACAACATCACCCGCAACAAGTCCCACGGGCTGCAGACAGCGGGGATCCACAGCCCGGGAATTCATAGAGAGGGAGAGAGACTCACGAGTGGTTGAATTTGGTGCCATTGGCCCATTTCCAGGGCTGCCCCGGGTCCCTCCGGAGGCTGATCCAGTAGTCAAATTTCCCTTTGTGGTGCACCATGAAATCCTACAAACAGCAGAGGGAGAGGCGGGGTCAGAGCCCGGACCCTGCTGCTGCCCCAGGCTCTGTGCAGGGAATCCCAGTCCTACACTGACGGGCTGTTTCCAGGAAGTGGCTGGGGATTTTCTCCTCCCTCTGGCACAGCTCTGGGTAATTCAGTATTAACCCTCCCGCTCCAAACAGCTCCCAGCACCCCGATTTCCTCTGGGCTGGGGCAGCTGTTGGGTGCTGCTGAGTCTAAGCTGTTCCCTCCACCCCCCCATGGAAGGCCACGTTCTGTGCCAAAGCCTCCCCTGACAGAGCAGCTGAGTACCTCTCACCATCGCAGGGGAAGTGGGGAGATGATCTCACTGGGGGATGCTGGGAGAGGCCAGGACTGAGCAAAGACGCCCTCCCCCTTCCCCATCCTCAGCCAGGAGAGGACAGGCCGAGAGGAGGCAGGGGCTGCCTTTCCCCTATACAGGAGCAGCACTGGCTGTGTCGAGCTGGCTTCTCAGTCCCCCTTCAGCCCAACAGGCCAGGAGACGCCCCAGCCAGCCCAGCCCCAGAGGGGGACAGTCTCCCTGTCGAGAGGTGATCCCTGCGGTACATTGCCTCTGGCCTCACAGCACGAGGGGGGTCACAGCTGCTCCTCGCACCACAGGGGCAGAGCCCAGCTCCTACTGCAGCAGCAGCCACTGAGGTAAGGCACAGTCCATTGCAACTAGTGTCTCTTACCATGTCCTGCCCGGTGTCGATCCCAGCCAGGGAGGCACCCAGTGCAGAGCAGTGCTTCTGGCTGGAGGCCCAGTCCCCTTCGCCCTCTGAGAAGTAGTAACATTTCCCTCGGTATCCGATCCAGCCGCCAGGCACATATCCGGGCATGCAAGGGGGCCCAGATCAGCTGACAGATGCTCACTTCCCTGCACTGAGAAGGAGACAGTAACATGGTGTGAGAGCGGGACCTGCAGCCCGGCCGTGAGAAGAACACGGGGAAATGAACCCTGGTGCCCCAGGCTTCGGAGACTCCTCGAAGCTCTGGCAGGTGCTGGGGGCGTGAGGGAGCCAGGAGCACACTGGGAATCCAGCCCCCGAGGGGGTTACCTGACCCTGGTCTCACTCTCTCGGGTCACATTCAGTAGGGATGCAGCTGACAAACAGCCCCTGGTTGGAGGCCCAGCACAGAGAGCTGGGCCCGGCTCAGTGCTACAGCAGGGCGTGGGCAGGGAGCTGCAGAGGGAGGGGGCAGTGAGCAGGGACCAATAATTAAGGGGTAAGATGCTGATGTCAACATGATCCGCATTTTGCACCACACTAACACTAACACCATCGCTGGTTTTAAACCTTCCCCTGTGGCCGGGACACTCGTGGCTGGGAGAACGTTAGCAGCTGTGGTCGTGCTGATGGACGAAAGAGCAGGTCGTGCACAAGGCACGTACGTCCCTGCAGACTCCATGGGGCAGTGCCCCGTGAGCACTAGTCACGGAGCAGGGCAGTCGGTGCAGCAGATGCTCCATGGTGCTGCTCAGGGTGTGATTTGTGTCACTCATTTTAGGGAGCAACGGCAGCTGCGCGGGGCACAATTACACACGCTGTGCAGAGCACTGGGCATGGCAACACACAGGCCCCTTGGAGAAAAGCTGCCAGGCCGGCTGGGCCCCTTCCAGTGCTGCCTTGGAGGGAAAGGGCACAGCAAGGGCATTTCACTCCTGGGAGCCTCTGACTGGTGCCATCTCTGCCATCTGACCCACTGAGTTCTGGGGGGGTCCCTGCACCGCCAGCTGTGGAACCCCCAGGTCACAGATCTCACCTTCCACTGTGTGAGCCAGCACAGCCCATTGCAATAGGCAGGCAGGACGGCAGGGAGCTGGGATTCACAGCCCCCGTGCAGAGGGCAGTGAGGCAGTTACATCAGTGCAGACCCTGGCACAGACGTGCTGGAGCAGCGTGTCCTGCTCTGGTAACTTGCTGCAGCCAAATGAACCAGGGCAAGCCCCTCTCATCTACGTTAGCTGCACCAATTGAAGTGTATCACTGCTGCCACAGCGGTGCCGGTGCAGACAGACCTGGACTGATCCCCTCTCCCAGCTGCTAAACCCTCCTGGGGAGCCACTGATCAGATCCCAGGACAACAGCTAAATCCCAGCCCCCGACAGTCTTACAGCCCCCCCGGCCCCAGGCTATGGCAGATACAGCCGGGGTCACGTTCCCACGAACAGCCGCCCTCTGAACTAGACGCACTGTCTGGGCAGGCGGGGAAGCCAATAGCGCTACGGGCCCTGCCCGGCCGAGGTGGCTCCGTGGTGGGTTTCTGCACTGCGGTGATGGAGGTGTCTGTGCTGCGTTCCACGGCTCAGTGCAGTCACTGCAGCAAAGCACCTGCCAGCCCGGCCGGGCCATGACCCGGGGAGGCAGGAAGGCCAGGCTGGTGCCTCAGGGGGACACGCTGCAGGCAAAGGGCCCGGCTCACTGCAGCCCTGCACCTTGCCCCGTCAGTCACCAACACTGTGCATGGGAACAAGTGACTGTGCCTGGGACACGGCAATAGCCACTGGGACCCAAAGTGCTCAGAGAGCTGCTGGGGGAAGGAACGTGAGTCAGATCGTCCTGTCACAGAGCCCAGGTGCAGGGGCTGGGAGGGGCAGGAGGAGGGTCTTGGAGGAACATCCCCCAGGAATCCTCTGTCCCAGGGGCAGGACAGGCCAGGAGAGATGCAACTGGGAGGGGGGAGGGGAGGACTGAGAACTCACCTGCCAGGACAATAACAGCGACAAGGAGAGCTGAGAACACGAGTGTGAGGGCAAGTGCGAGGGCAATGGTACGTTTCTTGAAGTTACGTTTCCTGCCGTTACCATGAGGATCTGAAAGAGAAAAAGACTCATCAGCCAGGGCTGCGAGGACCTGATTCTCATGGGAGACTTCACTCACCGTGACATCTGCTGGAAGTGCAATACAGCAGAGCACGGACAATCCAGGAAGTTTTTGGAGAGTGTTGCAGAGAACTTCCTGGTGCAAGTGATGGAGGAACCAACTTGGGGCCGAGCTTCTCTTGACCTGCTGCTCACAAACAGGGAAGATTTGGTAGGGGAAGTAGAAGTGGGTGGCAACCTAGGCAGCAGTGACCATGAGATGGTAGAGTTCAGGATCCTGACAAAAGGAAGAAAGGAGAACAGCAGGATACGGACCATGGACTTCAGAAAAGCGGACTTTGACTCCCTCAGGGAACTGATGGGCAGGATTCCCTGGGAGGCTAATATGAGGGGGAAAGGAACCCAAGAGAGCTGGCTGTATTTTAAAGAAACCTTATTGAGGGCACAGGAACAAACCATCCCGATGTGCAGAGAGAATAGCAAATATGGTAGGCGTCCAGCTTGGCTTAACAAAGATGTCCTTGGTGAACTTAAACGCAAAAAAGAAGCTTACAAGAAGTGGAAGCTTGGTCAGAAGACTAGGGAAGATTATAAAAACACTGCTCGAATATGCAGGAATGAAATCAGGAAGGCCAAAGCACAACTGGAGTTGCAGCTAGCAAGGGACGTGAAGGGGAACAAAAAGGGTTTCTACAGGCATGTTGCCAACAAGAGGAAGATTAGGGAAAGTGTGGGCCCCTTAGAGAATGAGGGAGGCGACCTAGTGACGGAGAATGTGGAGAAAGCTGAGGTACTCAATGCCTTTTTTGCCTCTGTCTTCACAAACAAGGTCAGCTCCCAGACTGCTGCACTGGGTGGCACAGAATGGGAAGGAGGTGAACATCCCGCAGTGCTGAAGGAACAGGTCCAAGACTATTTAGAAAGATTGGACATACACAAGTCCATGGGGCCGGATGCAATGCACCCGAGGGTGCTGAGGGAGTTGGCTGAGGTGATTTCAGAGACATTGGCTATTATCTTTGAAAGCTCGTGGCAACAGGGGGAGATCCCTGAGGACTGGAAAAAAGCAAATATAGTGCCCATCTTCAAAAAAGGGAGGAAAGAGGATCCAGGGAACTACAGACTGGTCAGCCTTATCTCAATCCCTGGAAAAATCCTGGAGCAGGTCCTTAAGGAATCCATTTTAAGGCACTTGGAAGAGAAGAAGATGATCAGGAACAGTCAACATGGTTTCTCCAAGGGAAAGTCATGCCTGACCAACCTGATTGCTTTCTATGATGAGGTGACTGGCTCTGTGGATGTAGGGAAGGTGGTGGATGTGATATACCTTGACTTTAGCAAAGCTTTTGATACTGTCTCTCACAGTATTCTTATCAGCAAGTTAAAGAAGTCTGGGTTGGATGAATGGACTATAAAATGGATAAAGAACTGGCTAGAGCATAGGGCTCAACGAATAGTGATCAATGGCTCCATGTCTAGCTGGCAACCGGTCACAAGCGGAGTTCCCCAGGGGTCGGTCCTGTGGCTGGTGTTGTTCAACATGTTTATTAATGATCTGGAGGATGGGGTAGATTGCACCCTCAGCAAGTTTGCGGATGGCACTAAGCTGGGGGGAATGGTAGATACCCTGGAAGGTAGGGATAGGATACAGAGTGACCTAAACAAACTGGAGGATTGGGCCAAAAGAAATCTAATGAGGTTCAACAAAGAAAAGTGCAGAGTCCTCCACTTAGGAAGGAAGAATCCCATGCACAGCTATAGACTGGGGACCGACGAGTTAGGCACCAGTTCTGCAGAAAAGGACCTGGGGGTAAAAGTGGATAAAAAGCTGGATATGAGTCAGCAGTGTGCCCTGGTTGTCAAGAAGGCTAATAGCATATTGGGCTGCATTAGGAGGAGCATTGCCAGCAGGACGCAGGAAGTGATTATTCCCCTCTATTTGACATTGGTGAGGCTGCATTTGGAGTATTGTGTCCAGTTTTGGGCCCCCCACTACAAAAAGGATGTGGACAAGTTGGAGAGAGTGCAGCGGAGGGCAACAAAAATGATTAGGGGGCTGGAGCACAGGACTTATGAAGAGAGGCTGAGGGAACTGGGCTTGTTTAGTCTGCAAAAGAGAAGAATGAGGGGGGATTTGATAGCGGCCTTTAACTACCTGAAAGGGGGTTCCAGGGAGGATGGGGCTAGGCTGTTCTTGGTGGTGGCAGATGATAGACCAAGGAGCAACGGTCTCAAGTTGCAGTGGGGGAGGTCCAGGTTGGACATTAGGAAAAAGTTTTTCACTAGGAGGGTGGTGAAGCACTGGAATGGGTTACCTAGAGAGGTGGTGGGATCTCCATCCTTAGAGGTTTTTAAGCTGAGGCTTGACAAAGCCCTGGCTGGGATGATATAGCTGAGGTTAGTCCTGCTTTGAGCAGTGGTTTGGACTAGATAACCTCCTGAGGTCCCTTCCAACTCTAATATTCTATGATTCTAAGAAGGAACCGTATCTCTCTCTGCGCTGCTTGGACGTGCCGGGGAGGCTGGGGGGGAGAAGCAAGTTGTTTCTAACTGTAAGCAAGATCCCAGCTGCTTAGCTTGGCTCAGCCCTAAAGCACACATGAAGCTTGTTATAGAAACTTCCATTACCTTAGAAACTGAAGATTGTAACTTGTGTGTGTAGATCTGTTTACCTGCTTGAACAACAATCACTTTGTCAATAACAAATCCTTGGCTACAAGCGCTGTCTGTCTTTGGTATGAGATCTAAGGTGCAGTTGACCTGGGGTAAGTGGTTGGACCTCTAGGACTGGGGGTAACCTGAATGTTGCTGTATTCTAGGTGTAAGGGACCTTCTATCACAAAAGGAGGCTTACCTGGGTGGCGAGACAGATCTGAGCACCACAGGGACTGTATGTCTCGGGTTAGGCTGTGACAGGACCTGAGGAGTTCGCACTTGATCACTGATGGTGAAATCTCAGTCTAGATCTCAAACACTTTGGGGTTTGTGCTTTGGTTCCCAGCACTCTGCCCTGAGCTGGCCCTCGCTCTCAGGACACTGCAGACAGCACGATAGCAGGGCCCTGGCTCCAGTTCCCGCCTTGCTGAGCCAGCCCAGAGGAAGTTTGGGGACCGAGGTCTCAAGTCATTTTTGAGCACAAATACCAGGCATCCTACTACATCCTACACAACTGAGGGGGGGTGAGGGTGAAGGTGCATTGTATTTTTCCCAATTATCTCGCTGAACTAGAGGTGAGCTTCTCTGGCCTGTGTTACGTGGAAGGTCCGGGTAGATAGCCATAGTGGTCCGTTATGACCGTGAAACCTCGGACTTCCGATTTTGGTCTTGGGAAGAATGAGAAGCTGAGAGGTGGCTGTGGATAACCATGCAACCGTTCATTTCCCTACCTCTGCACTTTCTTAGCTGCTGTAGGAAACAGTTCTTGTTTCCTGGTGCTAACAAGCTGTGATCAACCCAAGTGCACTGAGTGGGCCAGAGGACGGTTCTGTCTTGAGAACATTATTTTTATTTATGCAGGACTGAAGGGCTCGAATGTATATGGAGCAGGGGAAAAGATGGAGAATCTAATTAGCCAGACTGGAGCAGGGACATGGAATCAGTGTTAAGGGGCACATGAATATGTAATATATTGCACTCTGCAAAGGGCTTTAATTGTTCATAATCAGGGGTTGAGTGGTTATGGCTAGAAATCCAAGATTTCTAAATCCAAGGATGCCAAGAAGCTGGACCTCTTTGGCCGCAAGGCCTATACAATGGCGTCTCTGCAGCTGAGGATCGCCAACCGCCAGGCGCTCCTAGGGAGGTACAACCTCAACCTATGGTCCTCGCTGCAGAGGCTTGCTGAGGTCCTTCCACAGGTCCTGACCCAGGACAAGACTGCGGACTTTATGGCGGTGATAGAGGAAGGGGCTGCAGTGGCGGGAGCAGCCCTGAACTCTTCCAGCGACGCGGCGGACGCCGCCAGTCAGGCCATAGCATCGGCCATCGCTATGAGGAGGGCCTCGTGGCTTCAGTCCTCGGGTCTGTCCCAAGAAGCCCAGCGTACCATCCAGGATCTCCCCTTCGATGGAGCTGGGCTTTTTGCGGACAGCACTGATGACAAGCTGCACGCCCTCAAAGATTCGAGGGCCACGCTATGCTCCCTGGGGATCTACACCCCTCAGGCTGCAAGGCATCAGGATCGCCCTCAGGGCCAGAGGCAGCCTCAACAGCCGCCAAGGCAGCCCCCTAGACCCGCCCAACTCAGAAGGGGTCGGGAGAGGTTTAGAGTCCCTAACCGCCGTAATCATTCGGGGTCTTCGGCGGGGACCCGTGGCTCGAATAAGGGCCAGAATAATAAAAAGCCTTTTTGATGGTACGCAAAGGGGGTGGTACTCTCACTTACCCCCTGCCTTGCGACCGACTCTTTGCCCACAGATTACGGCCGTACTACGCCCGTTGGCAAAGTATCATGTCGGACCGATGGGTCCTTGGTATAGTCCGCAGGGGATATGCACTACAACTCACGGCCTTCCCCCTGGACTCCCCTCCGGTCCAGTCTTCCATCAGGGATCCACTACACCTGCAACTCCTCACTCAGGAAGTTTGCTCCCTCCTCCAGCTGGGGGCAGTGGAGGAGGTCCCACCAGGGGAAAGGGGACAAGGGTTTTACTCCGGATACTTCTTGATCCCCAAGGCCAAAGGGGGCCTGAGGCCCATTCTGGACCTCCGCCGTCTGAACAAGTTTCTTTCTGGGGCCGCTGAGCGAGTTTCGGGGGGGGGGGGAGGGCAGAGGAGGACCTGTCATGGGGCAGTGACTCACTCACAGCTGCTGCGCTTCCTCCCTCCTCCCAGAAAAGCACATTTCGGTGACCTGCAGTAACCTACATTCCAGCGTCATCGGTCCCCCGCCGGCCGGGCCAATCAGCGAGCAGCCTCTTCCCCAGGGCATGAAGCGAACTGAGGCGGCGGCGGCGGCGACTATAAATGCGGCGGGCGCGGGTTGCTTTAACCCATTTACACTGGCTCCGGGGCACGGTGTCTGTCCGACGCTGTAGCCCCCCCTCCCGACCAGCACCCTGGGCAGCAGGTAAGTCCTGGGGCAGAGCCAGGGAGGATGCTGATGGGCGGCGGCAAAGTTCCCACCACCGCCGCCGCCTGGGGCGAAGCCTGTCTGGGCGGGGACAGGACCTGCCCCGGACAGAAGCCGGGAGCAAAAGCGCCGCTGCCGCTGCCTGGGGAAGCCACAAGGGGGGAGCCCGACACCGCTGCCAGAACTGGGGGCCGATGGGCGGCAGGCCAGGACCGGGACTGCAGGGCGGTGCAGGGGTCTGGCGGCAGGATCGGGACTGGCTGCCATTGGCTGCAGGCTGGGCCGGGCCCGGCCCCCCCGCCCCCAACCCCACCCGTGGCCCGGCGGCGCTCACCAGCTGCCTGCCCCGCTTCGGGGCTGCTCCCTGCCCGGCTTCTGCCGCGGCTCTGCTCTGGGACTGCCCCCGCACGTCCCTTCGGGGGCTTAGGGCAGGGGTGCTGCTGGGGCTCAGGGTGCCCAATTCTCCAGCCAGGGCCTCCAAACCACCTCCACCCCTAGCCCAGCCGGGCTCCTCCGGGACTTACCTGCTGCCGGGCAGCCTGGGGTCGGAGGGGCTCTCACCGACATAATAAAAGCACCTAAAGGAGCCGCGGTAGTTCTGTTCAGGGTCACTGTATTTGAGGGTGGGGTGCACTCATTTGCTCCCCTTCCCTTGGGGATGTGTATGAAGCACTAGTTAGAGCGGTACAGAGGTATAAATAAAGCTGATCAGGTCTCTAAGAATAGAGATGCGGGAGGGGGAAGACATGGCTGATTTTATTTTCCTGAAGCAGTGCACAGCTCCCAAAGGTGGGGTGAATGCTGTTTTGGGGAAAGCAGTGAAAGTGACCACAGTGAAACTGACTAGACAGAGGCTGTCAGTGCACAAAGATAAAATGGAGAACTGTTGTGTGTGTTTAATCTCGGTCAGTCAGCGGCTCTTCAGTGCTGCAAATAATTCTAGATCAACCAGAAGTGACGGGCTGGAGTAGGAGTCTCCCAGGCATTGTCTGCACTGCAAACGTGTGTTTACACCGAGATCGCGAATTTGATCATAGAATCATAGAAGATTAGGATTAGAAGGGACCTCAGGAGGTCATCTAGACCAGCGGTTTGCAAACGGGGGAGATAGGAAAGCACGAGACGGATCATGGGGGGGGGGGGGGGGAGAGGGTGCACATTTTTTTATGGAAAACAATAATACATCTAGTAATTGTATTTATGCTGAGTGCACTAGTGACTAAGATCTATAACGGTGCTGTGTACTGTGTTAGACAGATGTATCGTGTTTGCTGCAGGGGGGCTATGCATGTGGGGACAGGGCGTTACAGTGAGGGATGCTGTGGGGCTGGGATTCACACATGTGCAGGGATCCAGGGGAGAGCCCTGGCGGCTCAGGGGTTCAGCTGAGCAGGCAGCAGAGTGAGCCGGGAGGCAGCAGCTGAGCTGTGCCTGGGTGAAGAGTTTGGAGGGTCGGGCAGGCACAGAGAGTGTCCCCGGTCCTGGGGCAGGGCCAGGAGCATGGCTGGGGGCAGATGGGCTCGGGGGGGGAGGGGGCAGGCTGTAGAGGGACTTTATTTTATTGCCCCCTCCTGCGGGCTGGGGGGGTGACGGGCTCTGCACACCTGGGGCGAAGACGGGGAACGGGAAGCCAGGGCGAAGGCTCTTCCTCATTCCCGTGTGTGTCTTGCTGCACTGGCCGAACAGCCCCTTCCCCCCCATTCCTCAACACAGCCGGCTCCCCCCTGGGGGAGCTCCATGGCGGACAAGCAGCAGGCGCAGCCCTGCACCCTGGGGAGCCCTGCACCCCCCACACGTATCTGGGTTGATTGATGTAGATGTAGGCCCTGTTTTTTTCTGAAAGGAAGCGGGGGGGGGGGGGGTGCAATTGTTACACAAAAGTCCAGGGGTGGCTCCATTTAAAAAGTTTGAGAACTGCTGATCTAGTCTCACCCGCTGCTCACATCAGGACCATCCCCGACTAACCCATCCCAGCCAGGCAGTGTCAAGCCCGGGCCTTAAAAACCTCTCAGGACGGAGACTCCATCACCTGCCCGGGGAACCCATCCCAGTGCGTCACCGCCCGCTGGGGAAACGTTTATCCTAAAGTCCGACCTCGACCTCCCCCGCTGCAGCTTCCCTTCTCTATAGCAAAAATAACGGGGGACGCGGGGAGGGGCCATGGACCAGGACGCTCCGGGGGGTGTCGCAGCAGCGCACCGGGAGCTGAGCGGACAGGAGGGGCCGGGACCGGCTGCTGCGCAGCGAGCCTCCGGCCCGGCCGATCCCCGCTCGGGCTGGCGGGAGTGGGGAGCTGGGTTCGGGCCGGTCTGTCCCCTGCGGGCTCGGTGCTCCCCGAGCTTTTCACCCCCCAACCCCGAGCGGGAGGCGGGGCTCAGCTCAGGCGCTGCCGGCTGAAGGCGGGGCGGGTTGGGCGGTGCTGGGCGCTGGCTGCATCCCCCGAACACCGCCCGTCGGCTGCTGAGTTATGATGAAGGCGGATCGGTGCGCAGCCTGTAGCCGGGCTAGCGGGTAGGGCGGGCGGGGCCGGAGAGACAGCTCAGGCCGGGTCGAGCGTGCGGCGGTCCCGGGCCCGGGGGGTGTCGTAGGCGCCCCTCACGCTCCCCCTCCTCACGCTTGTTTCTGGGGGTCTCCCCCGCCCCCGGGGGTGCGTGTCCCGGGCGGGCGGTTTCCGTCGTGGGGCAGGTCTCTGGAGCCCGTCGGGGGCGGAGGGACCCGGTGGTGTTGAAGGGCTTTAATCATGATGGCGCCGCCGCTGGCCGGGGTTGGGCTGCTGGGCCGGGAACGAGACGCCACAAACCAACCTTCCCTCCTCCACCCCTCCCCCACTGTCCGTCCGCTTCCAGATCTGCGGGTGCGAGTCCGGAGCCGGGAGTGAGCCGGAGCCAGGACCTCTGCCGCTGCCTGGCTTTGCTGCTGGGCAACGGGACCCAGACACAGAGAGGAGCCGATCCCAGCCCAACACCTGTCACTGCTGCCCCCCGGCCCTGCCCTGCGCTGGGGCTTTGCCTCTGCCACGGCCGGTGCTGTGCCGCAAACTGTGGTCCGACAGTTTTGGTGCCGGTCTCTGTTTCTGGCACTTAAGATGCCCGATGAGGAAACCTGTGACCCGCGCAGTACTGCCGCAGCGCCTGTCCTGTCTGCCAGCCAAGCCTGGGCTCGCCGTGCTAAGACGCTGTTCCTGCTGGCCGGTTGGATGGTGTCCGGTGGCTGCCGTGCTGCGCTACGAGACACACACCGCGCTTCGCAGCAGCGAGGTCCTGGGTGCGCCTGCTCCGCCCAGCCGCGTGTCGCCAGCTCTGAACAAAACCGCATCAATGACGCAACTAGGCGGATAAAGGCCCCGCCCCCGTGGCTGCCCGCTGCAGTGCGCCGCTAGCACCGGGCCAAGCGCTTTACTCCTAGAGTCTTTTGGCTCCGCGCCGCGCGGTTGGGAATCGCGGGGTCGGGCAGGGCCTGCCGCCTTCCCTAGCCCCGGGTCCCGGGCGGCGGCGGAGCGGCCCGTGTCCAGCCGCCGGGCGGTGAGTGAGCGTCTGTCAGCGGCACCAGCCGGGACCCAGCCCCGCAGACACCCGGGCCGGGGGGAACCAGGCGGGCGGGGCGGGCTGGGCGGTCCTCATTGCCACATACAGCGGGGGGCTCTGACACGCTCCGCCCTAGGCACACCCGGGCAGGCCGGGCCGGGCCGGGGAAGGGCTGGACGGGCCCGGGCAGTTTCTGGGGTTTTGCTCCCACCCGGGCCGAGCTGCTGAGAGCGGAGCTGGGGGGCCAGGCCCGCGGGCTGCGTGTGTCGGGCCGGGGCAGCCGCCATCAGGTCTCGGGGCTCTTTGCCCGGCCTCAGCCGGCGTCTGTCTGCGGCTCCAGCTGCCGTGTGTGCACCGTTCAGACAGGTCAGACCGTCTGAGTTATAGCAGCGCAGGGCGATGTGGGCGGCGCTTGGTCTCCCTCTGTCGCGGCCCGCCCCCCGTCTCCTTCCAACCCACACTCGGGTTCCCCTCTCCGGCTGTCACGGGCATTGCCCGGCTGCAGCGTCTCGCTGCTCACAGAGCCGCGTGTGAGACGCTGGAACCAGCCGAGATCAGCGCGGCCCCGCTCCAGGCTCCGAAACCGTAATTCCCTGCGGCGGCGCACGGGGGGGGCTGGGCAGAGACCTGAACTCAGAACTGAGTGCGTGACAGCTGTGCGCGTTGGTCACCCCGGCAGTGCGTTACGGCAGGTTCCCCTGCACCGACCACAGCAGACAGGCTGTCACTGGGCCGCTCCCGGGCAGTGCTGGCAGCATCAGAAATGGGCCAGGGCTCGAAAAATGAGGATTGAAAAACCTTGGTTTATGTTTTCCTCCTTAACTTCTGGTTTCTGAGCCGTGGGGTGGAACCAGGTCACATTGCCCAACTTTTCTCTGAATCCACAAAAGCTGGAAACTTAGCTTCACTTTTTAAAGGAAAGTGGAGATTCTCCTCTAATTACAGGAACTCAGGAGCTGGGTTTTGGAAAACACGAAATTATCCTGAAATAATGTGAGAGTTGTCAACAGAGTTTGACACTTTCACTGCAGTGTCTAGGGGATTTAGAAACCTAACCATCTGCACTGAGGTAGTGCTTAGCTGACCATCCGAGGTCAGGGCCCTGCTGTGCACTCATCCGCCTTTAGTTTGAATGGACGATGTGTCCAAATCTCACTGCAACAGCTGTGCGCCCCCCCCCCCCCCACGTACTGAAAAATGTTTGGAGGTGGAGAGGAGGCTCCCCAGACCTGCATCTCCTTCTCCATCATGGTTCTTATTAGTGGCAAAAACATCCCTACTCAACCCCCTTTTTTATGGCATTTCCCTTTCTGGAGCAGGGAATCACTTTGAAATGTGATGTCCCCTGGGATGCTGTGGGGTGGACAAGCAGGCAGGAGCAGTGTGTTTCATTCCCTCTGCCCTAGGTGAAGGGATAAAGGGCTCACCAGGATCTGCAGAGCAAACACACAATATGACTTCTAGGACAGGAGTCCTGCTTTGTGTGCAGTGGTGGGAGTGTTCCTGATTCACTTTGGGACTAGAAGAAGGTTGGTTCTCAGGACTCCTGAGTTCTTTTCCCAGGGCAGGGGGAGTGAGGTGTAGTGGTCAGAGCACACACTTTAAACCCAGCTCTGGCAGACAGCTGTGTATTGTTTAAAGCACAGGACTGAGTCAGGATCCTGGGTTCTAGTCCTAGGGCTGCCCCTGTCTCATTATGTGAACATGGCAGGGTGTTAGTTGGTTATTGCCTCTGCCTTAATTTCATCCGTCTGAGATGGATGTTACATGCTCACCCTGCTCTGGAAAGCAGCTTGAGATCTATGGGTGACAGGTTCTGCACAAGTGCAAAGAACTGATAATCCATTAGTGTTTCCGCAGGCCTTGGAACACCCTGGAGTTACTGACCTAATTCTGCTCGAGTCAGGAAAGGGCTGTGCTGTGTAATGCTGCCTCCTACTGGAGACTCTCAGAATTGCAGCAGAATGATGACCGGGGGCGGGCCCGGGCAATACAGAGTGCCCCGGATGTCACTCCCTGCATTACCCTGGTACAGCAGAACCGCAGAGTTACCAACATCGGCGAATGGAGGCTGCTCATAACTGGGAAATGTCTGTAACTCTGAACAAATGTGATGGTTCTTCCAAAAGGTTACCACTGAACACTGACATAACACAGCTTAGACACTTTACTGTGCAGAAGAAACCTGCTGCTTTTCACCATTTTAATTGATATGAAACAAGCACGGAAACAGTTTCCTGACCTAGTCATGTCTTTTTATTCAACTTTCCTGTTATATTTCAGTAGTTTACATTAACACAGCGGGGGATTTGCTTTTTTTCCTTTTTTGGTCTCAGCTGCTGCCTGATTGCCTGCTTCAGGTTCCAGATGAGGTGTGGGGTGACCAGTGAGTCTGTAACTCCGGAATTCGTAACTCTGAGGTTCTACCCTATGGGCCATGAAGAAAAGCCTGTCTGGGGAGGAGCTAACAGGGAGGATCATGCCTTCAGTATGGGGGAGGGAAGGGGAGCTGTGCTCAGGGGCTGTAGGCCCAGTGAGAGGACCTAGGATTGCAGATACCTTGCAGAGTTTCATCTCTTCTTCAGGCAAGCCCCTGCTGCCCGTGTAACAGAGGCTCTGTATTGCCGTGAGCTCGTCCCAGAGACGAATCAATGCAGTTAGCAAGAAAAGAGGAACAAATGAGAGACAAGGACACAGAATGTGGGGGCACCAACAGAGACTGATGCCCACGTAATTCTGATTGTTACTGTTTGGTTACATGAGTATATACAAGGAGGGGGTGGGGAGGAAATCAGATCCTGACCTCTAACAAATCTCCTGCTGTGGCCATCCCCACAAAATCAGTTCTCAGTGCACAGGGTGGGTAGATTTAAATCAAGGTGCCTTTAATCACCAAGTGGAAAGCCTCTGTTTAAATGATTGATTTTGATCAGCTTTTCCATTGGTTCTTCAGTTATTTTCTAAAGGAAGGTGCATTCTCACTGATTGATAGAACCATCACAACACCTGGATGCACAACTACTCAGAGTCTTTACACTAGATCTGGGTAGCAAAAAGCTGTACCAAGAGTGTGCACTGTAGCCATTTATTTACATAATTACATGGCTTAATATTTTGAGATTCTTATTAGTTCTGCATTTTTAGTACATTAGAAAATGGGGAGTGATGTTGCTTATTTTCTAGATAATTAACTTTTTTGCTCATGATCGATGTCACACTACATTAGGATGGTAACTGGAATTTAATTAAACACACAACAGCAGATGAAATGTATTTAACCCAACAACTCTAAACGTCTTGGATACGTAAACTTCTCCTATCAAAATATGTTCCATGTCTACAATTAAATGGCATATTAAACTGAGGGACTAACTGAAGTCAGTGAATTAAATGGATTATCAGGTTAGCCTGGGTTGGAAAGCTTTCAAATGCATCAAAGTCTCTTCAGTTATTTTTAAAATTCATAGATTTCATCCCCTCCCATCCCTGCTCATTTTTAAGTTTTCCTGCTTTTTCAACTCCCGGTTGATTTCTCAACTTCGAATAAATTGTCTGAATGAAGAAAATATTCTTTCTGGGCCTACAGAAGAGATTGTGGCTGTCAAAAAGCTGGTTTACCACATTAACAAACTCTGGTTCCAGGTGCTTAACTAGGTACTTTAGGTTGAGAATATTAGCAAGAAAATGAAGTGGAGTAAGTGCTTGATTCATCCACCTCTTTACTGCCTGTGATTTAACTTTGTTGTTGGGCATTTGTCTTCAACGTCTTGATGCTCTTTCTGAATTTCAGTACCATCGGCAATACAGTAGTAGTCTTTCTGCAGTTTCCCCCGATTCCTTCTTTCTACACAAAAGCAGCCTTTTTCTCCAAGTTTTTGATAAAGGCTCATGGATTCAGCATATTTATTTAAATAGTTTGAGACATAATTTTAGGCCTTACATTTTGTACATTAAATTCAGATTTCATTTAAAATGGGTTTATTTTTAAAAAGAAAAACTGATTAAAAATTCAGTTAATTAAAAACATGTATTCGTTCTCCACCCAATTTTTATCCATCTTACTTTTTTTTGTGGCCATATCTTTCTTTTTGGGGGAGGGATGAGGAGGAGAGACAGGGCAGGCTTCACATTGGAGGATTTCTTTCCTTTCCCAGAAATCGCTTAGTCACCTGTTGTTCCTCCTTGCTGTTTTGCCTCCCTGAGAACGGCTGTTGCCAAACTCCCCGGGTTGTCCGGCCTTTCTGAGATGGCCACTGTCAGTACGTCATCTCCATCCACCGCCCTGTGCAGTTATCTGTGCCATCACTAGGGTATCACGGTGGCACATCCAGAATTTCCATACACATGAGATGTTTTCCCTTGTCCCCTCACTGCCAGGTAACGTGTAAAGGCACAGTCTGTAAGGGACACCACAGGGAGAGAGTTAGTCACTAATCTTGGGTACCAGGTTGACAAGGGCGGTCCTATGTTGGCATCTTTGGATGAAGGTTTAATGCCGTGTAACCCTCTTCATGCTCCCTTGGCCAGGCTTGTCCCTGGTTTGAATTCTTTTCAGCAGATACTCAGAGGAGAGACCAAAAAACCTACCA
Organism: Emydura macquarii macquarii; assembly: GCF_026122565.2. Lineage (NCBI taxonomy): Eukaryota > Metazoa > Chordata > Testudines > Chelidae > Emydura > Emydura macquarii. The sequence continues at coordinate 11,656 of NW_027132076.1, read as the reverse complement.
AGTGACCATCAGGCTCTGCAGCTCAGGGCTAACCTCCAGAAGCCGCATTGACCCTGCCCATGGGATACCCCAGGATGTGCGGCCTCTGAACGTTCATGTGGTCGGAGGGGTGCGGGGGGGTGTTAGTGTTTCCTTCCCTCCATTGCTGCCTGGTTGCTGCCCCGTTAGGATTCTCTACTTGGGCTGGCTTCCAGGAAGGGTGCATGTGTCAGGGGGCTCCCCCAACCCCTCGTGGACACTTGTGAGAGGCAGTGACATGGATCCCCTGGACAAGAGCTACTGTGCAGCGTTTACCCAGTCTCTTGAGGAAGCCCTTCAAGCTGCCAGTCCGCTAAGGGGTCTCCTCCCTCCAGGGTAGCCTAGGGTGACCAGATGTCCCGATTTTATAGGGAGAGTCTCGCTGTTGGAGGCTTTTTCTTACACAGCTGCCTATTGCCCCCCCATCCCGATTTTTCACACTTGCCATCTGGTCACCTCGGTAGGTGACAGGGCCTCACTGCCTCTGAGCCTGAGCCCCTGGGCTCCAGCCCTGCTAGCCCACACCGAATGCTGGCACTTCTGCCACAAAACTCTTGTCACAGGGATGTGGAAACCCCGCCCCGAGCGACAGAACCTTTGCTGGCAGAAGTGCTGGCCTAGGCAAGGCCTTAGACTCCTGCCCAGGGACTTGTCCTGCTCCAGCGACCAGGGCACCCGGCAGGAACTGGCAGTGACACAGGCAGCGTTTTCAGAGCAGGGCAGGGTTTGTTCATCACCTGCACATGGCCCTGGAAGTCTCTCGGTTGGCAGAAAGACAGCGAGGTTAAAGCAGCGTCAGCCTGGTCAAGCCAGAGCAAACCACTAGCAAGCCCCTGCGTAGTCAGTGGCGGCAGAGGGCAGCCAGCGTCCTTCAGGGGCTCACACTTTATCCCCTTCTGATCATGGCTCAGGCCTTCGACCTCAGGCTGGTCTGGGCTCAGCGTCTCCGCTGAGAAGCGGGAGGAAAACCTCCTTAGGGAGGTGTTGGCCAGCTGTCAGTGCTGGGCTCAGTGAGGTTTTTCCATTCTCTCTTTGGGCCCTTTGTTGCTCTGGATTAGTTTCAACCAATTCCTTAATGATCCTGTTCGCTGCAGCCCAGACATTCAGGTAACACCCACGCCTCCTGTGCTGCCCTGCCCCCAAAAGAAGACTTAACCATTTCCCTTCCAGTGGGTAACAACGCAGGGTACAGAGGGAAACTGAGGCAGACATAGGATTAATAAAACATTACTGAAAATTCTCACTCTTACAGGTGGGCAAGTCCCGCTAGGTGGTTTCCGTAGCAGAGCAGGTCTCTGGAGCACTTTGGGAATGGTGGGGGTGATGGGGCTTAAGGGGGTTTATCATGGCACAACCTCTGATAGGGAGTGGGGCTACTGGGCTGGGAAAGAGGAAACCACAAATAAACACTCACTCACATACACACCCCAACTGTCCTGCTTGGTCTCTTTTGGCTTTCAGATCAGCTGGAGAATCCGGAGCTGGGAGCAGGCACCAGGACCTCTGCCCCTGGCTTGGCTTTGCTGCCCCTGGGCGGGACACAATTACTTGGGAGAGGAGCCGATCCCAGCCCAGCACCTGCAGCGTCTTCAGCCTGAGTGTGGCTGAGAGAGAGACAATGAGAGCAGCTGCTGGGTCGACTTCCAGCCAAGTGCCACTGCAGAAGCCTGTTAGAGGCCATGGACACCTGGAGACTGGAGGGCAGCCAGGTAATGGGGCGTTGCTGGCTGGGAACAGGCTGGAGAGAGACACTGACACTGCCCCAGATGGGGCCATGCTCTCAGTGGCAGCAGCAAGTGCCCGACCCCTGTCTGTGGGCAGCAGGGACTGGATCAGTGCCAGGGGCTCTCAGGGCATCAGTCCCTGGCTCACAGTTGCTTTCTGGTGCACACAGCCGGGGCTGGGCAGGTGCCTCTTGGGCTGTGTGTGTCAGATCCCCTGTGACAACACTGGCCCCTGTGCCTGCTTCTGTCTCCTCCCTTCTGCTGCATGTGGCCAGTGTGAGACACCAGGGTGTGGTGACAGGCACACTTGGCAATGTGGGCACAGCCAGCGCTCTGCAGGGGGCACAGCGGGGGTGGGGAGGGGGGGCAGCTTGAACTCCTGCCACCGGAACAGACAGCTCCTTATCTCTTTACCCCAGAGCTGGCCAGGCCCTGTGCCAGCATGACTGGGAGTGCCCAGGGGAGGGCACCGGGCTGAGGGGAAAGGGGGACTGTTCCCCCAGCCCCAGCCTGCCTGGCTCCCCCGGGCTCTTCTCCCAGAGCATCTGACGGAAGCAGCAATCAACAGGATGCTGCATGTTCTCGGGCAGTGAGTGGTTCCCAACCTTCTGCAGTGAAAGCCCCACTAGTTAACACTGGGTAAAACACGTGTCGTCCCCCCCACCCCCAACCTCCCCGACCCGCCCCCTCACCAGCCATAAACACACACAACCCCTATAAACACACAGTGATAACACTAAATGACATCATAATAATACATAAATGACTCTTACCTGAGTAAGAAGCTCAGCCTTCCCTGAAGCAGCCACCACCGTATGTCTCATGTGGTCCTGCCTCTGCCCGTCCCTCGAGGACTGAGTGTGATGGAGGCAGGCACCTGCTCGATATGGGGCTGTGGGGGGAGGGGCTGCTGCACCTGGCGCAGAGCTCGGGGGCTAACTGACGTCAATATTACTGAAGCCCCATGGATCCCTGGAATCTTTGGTTCCCCCTCAAGGGGGTCCCGCCCCCCAGGTGGGTAACCACTGTTCTAGGGCAGCTCCAGCCCTGGGGCTGTCAGTGAGACGGTCTTCACAGCCCTGGCTGACGGGTCTTTCTCTTTCAGCCCCTCACTGTAACTGCAGGAAACGTATCATTGCCCTCGCACTCGCCCTCGCACTCGTGTCCTCAGCTCTCCTCGTCACTACTGTCCTGGCAGGTGAGTTCTCAGCCCTCCCCACCCCCTCTCCCAGTTGCGTCTCTCCTGGCCTGTCCCGCCCTTGGGACTGGGGATTCCTGGGGGATGTTCCTCCAAGACCCTCCTCCTGCCCCTCCCAGCCCCTGCACCTGGGCCCTGTGTCAGGACAATCTGACTCATGTTCGTTCCCCCAGCAGCTCTCTGAGCACTTTGGGTCCTAGTGGCTATTGCCGTGTCCCAGGCACAGTCACTTGTTCCCATGCACAGTGTTGGTGACTGACGGGGCAAGTTGCAGGGCTGCAGTGAGCCGGGCCCTTTGCCTGCAGCGTGTCACCCTGAGGCACCAGCCTGACCTTCCTGCCTCCCCGGGTCATGCCCCGGCCGGGCTGGCAGGTGCTTTGCTGCAGTGACTGCACTGAGCCGTGGAACGCAGCACAGACACCTCCATCACCGCAGTGCAGAAACCCACCACGTAGCCACCTCGGCCGGGCAGGGTCCCGTAGCGCTATTGGCTTCCCCGCCTGCCCAGACAGCGCAGCTAGTTCAGAGGGCGGCTGTTCATGGGAACGTGACCCCCACTGTATCTGCCATAGCCTGGGGACGGGCGGGCTGTAAGACTGTCGGGCTGGGATTTAGCTGTTGTCCTGGGGTCTGATCAGTGGCTCCCCAGGAGGGTTTCGCAGCTGGGAGAGGGGATCAGTCCAGGTCTGTCTGCACTGGCACCGCTGTGGCAGCACTGACATAGTTCAATTGGTGCAGCTAACGTAGATGAGAGGGGCTTGCCCTGGTTCATTGGGCTGCAGCAAGTTGCCAGAGCAGGACACGCTGCTCCAGCACGTCTGTGCCAGGGTCTGCACTGATGTAACTGCCTCACTGTAGCACTGAGCCGGGTCCAGCTCTCTATGCTGGGCCTCCAACCAGGGGCTGTTTGTCAGCTGCATCCCTACTGAATGTGACCCCAGAGAGTGAGACCAGGGTCAGGTAACCCCCCTCTGGGGCTGGATTCCCAGTGTGCTCCTGGCTCCCTCACACCCCCAGCACCTGGCATTGGATCGAGCAGTCTCAGAAGCCCGGAGCACAGGGGCTGATTTCCCCGTGTTCTGCTCACGGCCGGGCTGCAGGTCCCGCTCTCACACCATGTTACTGTCTCATTCTCAGTGCAGAGCAGTAAGTCTCCGTCGGCTGATCTGGGCCCCCCTGTTGGCCCTGCGTGCCCGGACGGCTGGATCGGATACCGAGGGAAATGCTACTATTTCTCAGAGGGCGAAGGGGACTGGGCCTCCAGCCAGAAGCACTGCTCTGCACTGGGTGCCTCCCTGGCTGGGATCGACACCAGGCAGCACATGGTAAGAGACACTAGTTGCAATGGACTGTGCCTTGGCTCAGTGGCTGCTGCTGCAGTAGGACCTGGGCTCTGCTCCCGCGGGGCGAGGAGCAGCTGTGACCCCCCCCTTGTGCTGGGAGGCCAGAACCAAAAGCACAACAACCAATATGATTGCAAGCAGAATCGTTTATTCCATTTTGCTTTCTAGCTTATATACTTTTTAATCACCTTTGCTTATAACCACACAGTTGCCTCTCGACAGGGAGACTGTCCCAACTCTTGGGAATACTTCCTACTATCTAGCTGGGCTGGCTGAGGCAGGAAAGTGGCGTCTCCTGGCCTGTTGGGCTGCATGGGGTGGAGAGGGACTGAGAAGCCAGCTCGACACAGCCAGTGCTGCTCCTGTGTAGGGGAAAGGCAGCCCCTGGCTCCGCTCAGCCTGTCCTCTCCTGGCTGAGGATGGGGAAGGGGGAGGGCGTCTTTGCTCAGTCCTGGCCTCTCCCAGCATCCCCTCTTCAGATGGTCTCTCTCCTTCCCCTGCGATGGTGAGAGGCGCTCAGCTGCTCTGTAAGGGGAGGCTTTGGCACAGAACACAACCTTACATGCAGGGGAGAGGAGGGAACAGCTTAGACCCAGCAGCACCCAACAGCTGCCGCAGCCCAGAGGAAATTGGGGTGCTGGGAGCTGTTTGGAGTGGGAGGGTTAATACTGAATTACCCAGAGCTGTGCCAGAGGGAGGAGAGAGTCCCCAGCCACTGCCTGGAAACAGCCCTTCAGTGTAGGACTGGGATTCCCTGCCCAGAGCCTGAGGCAGCAGCAGGGTCCGGGCTCTGACCCCGCCTCTCCCTCTGCTGTTTGTAGGATTTCATGGTGCGCCACAAAGGGAAATATGACCACTGGATCGGCCTCCGGAGGGACCCGGGGCAGCCCTGGAAATGGACCAATGGCACCGAATTCAACCACTCGTGAGTCTTTCTCTCCCTCTCTGAATTCCCCGGCTGTGGGTCCCGCTGTCTGCAGCACTGCCGCACGTCGACCCAGCGCTGCAGTGCAGACCAGGTCTGCGTTAGCTGTTACCACGCAAAGATCTCGGCGTCACTGTGGCTGGTTCTCTGAAAACATCCTCTCCAGGTGCAGCGCAGGCAGAAACGCCACCAGGACGCTGGGAACCGCTAGGAAAGGGAGAGAGAATGTGACAAACTCCTCCTGCGCCTCTGTGGGTCCAGCACCTCCCTGCAGCTGCAGGTCGGGGAACTGCTTCGTCCCCCAGCACTCTCCTCCCTGTAGTGGTGGGGGAGGGTAATTCCACCTCTCAAAGGTGCTGCTCCCTGCCGGCTCCCAGTCCGGTCTCTGGTTCTGCGAGGCCCTGGCCTCTTTGCCGGGGCTCTCGTCCCTCCAGGAAGTGGCCGGTGGGAGTAGGGGAGAGTCTGATCCCACCTCGACTCCGGGCCCCAACCCAGGGACCCTATAAATAGCACCTCGCACTGTGGCTTCAGGAAAACTGCTAGCTTCCCTGGGCTACTTCCCTGTGCCCCTTGGCGTAAGTGTCCGCACCCTGCTCGAGCAGGGGCCCTTCCTGGCCTCCTCATCTGGGGAGGCTCTTGGCCGTGCCCAAACCAAACATCCAGTTCTACCTTCCCCTTCTGGCAGGTCTTTTCCCTCAGGCCTGGGAAAGGTCCTTCACCCTCTTTGGGCAGGGTTTTCTCCCCCCTTGCACTGGCAGGTTCTCTCCTGTCTGCGTTCCGCTTCTCCCCCTGCCCCCTCCTGACCTTAGACAGCGTCTGGCCCTGCTCAAGCTCTGTGGGGGCTGCCTCACTGCCACAACTCCAGCCACCCCCTTCTCTGCCCAGAGGGGAGGCTTTTAACAAGTCCTAGGCAGGGCTTTTATTGGCTCCCGGTGCATTAATTAACCTGGAGTAACCCCTGCTCAGCTACCAGGGACAAGGGACATGCTGATCCTGAGGCTGAGATATATCGGCCACCTAGCACTGTCCGGAAACCATCTGGTCTGAGCTTGTCACAACAATGAGAGAGAAAATATCATAAGTTTCTATATAAACCCACGGTACGTCCACAACTCGAATACTGTGTGCAGTTCTGGTCACCCCACCTCAAAAAAGATACACTAGAACTGGGAAAGGTACAGAGAAGGGCAACAAAAAGGATTAAGGAGGGAGGGAGGTGATGGAACAGCTTCCGTATGCAGAGAGATTAAAAAGACTGGCACTGTTCAGCTTGGACAGGAGATGGCTAAGGAGGGCTGTGATCCAGGTCTATTAAATCACGACTGGTCTGGAGAAAGTGAAGAGGGAAGTGCTATTTACCCCTTCACACAACACAAGAACTAGGGTCACCCAGTGACATTAGCAGGCAGCAGGTTAAAACAAACAAAAGGACGTATTTCTTCACACTGCACAGTCAGCCTGTGGGACTTGCTGCGGGGGATGTTGTGATGGTCAAAAGTATAACTGGGTCAAACAAGAATTAGCTCAGTTCATGGAGGACAGGTCTGCCAGCTCCTATTAGCCCAGTGTTCAGAGACACAACGCCATGCTCTGGGTGTCCCTAAAGCTCTGACTGCCAGAAGCTGGGACTGGATGACAGGGGATGGATCACTCGATAATTGCCCTGTTCTCTTCTGTTCATTCCCTCTGTAGCATGTAGCACTGGCCGGTGTCTGCAGACAGGACATCACTGCAGAAAGCCTGAGCCAGTAGCACTGGTGGGGGAGGGGGGAACTGCTCCATGCATCTCAGTGGGGTGTTAACCCTCAAATCTGCTGCCCTGGGGCCCACCCCAGCCATAGGTTCTGCATCGCTGCCCATCAGAGCTCTGCTGGGGTGAAGCTGCTGTCCTGTCCCTTCCCCGCCTCCCACCCTCTCCTGCCCACAGCCATCTGCTCAGGTGGGTGGGGCATTTGTTCTCCCTTCCCTGGGACAGATCCCAGCCCACCTGGAGCCAGAGGCTGGTGATCTGGGGGAGGGGAGATCCTGGCTTGCCCAAGGAGTGGTGCTGGGCCCCCTCCCAGTGCAGATGTAGCTTTTGACTGTTGTAGCCAGGATGGGACCAGGGGCAGAATTTGCCTGGATCGCGCCCTGTTCCCAGGTCTGACGCACTGGCCTCCAGCTCTCAGGGGAGGTGCTGCGTGAATGGCTGGGGTCACACCATGGCTGCTGGGATTGTGCTGCAGTCTCTGCGCTGCTGACATTTCAATCCAGCCCTCCCCAGCCCAGTCTGCCCTGACAGCTGATGTGAACTGCCCAGGGTGTCCTGCACCCAACTCTTCTGTGTGGTGTTACTGCTGCTCCTCGCTTTGCTGACACTCGCCTGGAACCTCCCCTGGGGCAGTTTGGGTGGGTTGGGCCTGCAGGGGCCTCTCCAAACCCAGCTGAAGGTGTAGGGGCAGGAAGTGGGGTTCAAATATCCACCCAGCATAAAGGCTCCATGGAGGCCAGTTGATCTTAGACCCTCTCTTGGCCCTGCTGCCCCACTGCCCCCTTTCTAACTGCCCCCTTCTGCCGGGGGCTGGGCTGGGGCCTGTTGCTGCTGCAGGATGGGGAATCCTGAAGGGCTGTGAATGCAGCAGCTCCCTGCGCTGTGGAAATGTCTCCCCCTGTCCGTGACTGAAGCAAACACCCAACTCCGACCTGCCACCAGCTCTGTGGCTTCTGTCTTGCAGGTTCCTGGTAAGAGGAGGAGGCGGTGACTGCGCGTATCTGAACGAACTGGGTATGGCCAGGATCTCACTGTGCACCAGTGAGAAATACTGGATCTGCACCAAACCCGATGTGTTCACAAAGGGAAAGGAGGCTGCTGCAGATGACGGCTCATAACAAGAGTATTGTAGGATTAGTCCTGGAAACACCTGCCAGTGATCTCTCTTCAACATCCCGTCTGATCCACTGCAGAAGAGCAGGGAATGGGCTGAGCATCCCTGGGCAGAACACGACTTTGGTTTGGTTTTCCCCCAAACAGACCATTTGCACATTTTGCACACCCACCTCTGCTACCTCTTTCGTCTGCCAGTAAAACTGCTCAAATCAGCCTTTCCAGCCCAGCCTCAGCTGCACCAGGGACTCTGCCTGAGGAAAGAGCCACGACGCCAGCCTCAGCTTTCACTGTCCTAGCACCACCCCAGGAAAGCTTTTCCTTCAGAAAACTGTCGGTGAATCCAGCATCGTTTGTTGTAGTGCTAGAAAGTGCCAGATCTTTGTTTATTGCCTCTGCTCCTACTCACTGAAAATACTGTCTTGTTTTGTTTTATTATTTAATCCAATCCAGAGGGTTTTCATTAAATTGTCTGGGTAACTCCATTTGTGGTGCACGTTGTTGCTGTGTATTGCTGCTTTAAAGGAAAAACAGCCATACTATCTCTGGACTGTCCAGGAGAGGGTTGGGCAGTCTAGAACATACATTTTTGGGGGGAAATCCAGTGTGTTGGGGTCACTAACCAAGGCTGGTAACTAGCAAGTGTAACCCAAGTGTGACTGCCAGGCTGCAGTCTCACCCACTCAGGGCATGGCTTACATGCTGGAAGGCTGTTTGGGGGGGGCCAGGTGGGGAGCTATTTCAGCAAGGCAGTGTAAGGCACCCAAGGGTGCAGGGCAGGGGTGAGGGCCCCTCGCTGGTCTGGTTGCACCCTGGAATGTGAGCTGCCCAAGTCTTGGTATGTAGGCGTAAGGGGAGAGATGTCTGCTCAGTCCCTGCCTGGAGCCAGGTGGTTTAAAAGAGGGCAGGGAGTGGGTAGGTGTGACACAGGCAGGCCAGGTGCCAGCTCATGCCACTGTCCCCGTGGCTCCATGGGTCACAGAAACACACAGCTGGGATCAGGCTGGCTCACCCGTGTGCCAAAGTAGCTATTAGAATGATAGGAACATGCCCAGCCTGTATTGAATGTGTGTGAGCTGCGGCAGGATTAATCTCGCTTCTGACACCCGTATCCCACGTTGTAAGGTGATGTTGGAGTGTTTGTGTTGGCGCCTGTGACTGTAACACCAGAGCAGAGTGGCATTAACGTGTGTGAAGTGCTGATCTCCAACAGCTCAGAGCACAAGGCAGGAGGTGGGATACAAACATTAACAAGAAGGAACCGTATCTACCTCTGCGCTGCTTGGACGTGCCGGGGAGGTTGCGGGGGAGAAGCAAGTTGTTTCTAGCTGTAAGCAAGATCCCAGCTGCTTAGCGTGGGTTAGCCCTAAAGGACACATGGAGCTTGTTATAGAAACTTCCATTACCTTAGAAACGTAAGATTGTTATTAAAGCAGGTAATCATATCTACACACAGGAGTTACAATCAATCTGCTGATAATAAATCTTCATATTGTTCATTATAAGACTGGCTACAAGCGTTGTCTGTCTTTGGTGTGAGATCTAAGGTGCAGTTGACCTGGGGTAAGTGGTTGGACCTCTGGGACTAGGGGTAACCGGAACGTTGCTGTGATTCTAGGTGTCAGGGACTTTCTATCACAAAAGCGGCTCACCCGGGTGGTGAGACAGATCTGAGCACCACAGGGACTGTGTGTCCCGGGTTAGGCTGTGACAGGACCTGAGGAGTTCGCACTTGATCACTGATGGTGAAATCTCAGTCTAGATCTCAAACACTTTGGGGTTTGTGCTTTGGTTCCCAGCACTCTGCCCTGGGCTGGCCCTCGCTCTCAGGACACTGCAGACAGCACGATAGCAGGGCCCTGGCTCCAGTTCCCGCCTTGCTGAGCCGGGACAGGGGGTTTGGGGACCGAGGTGTGTGTGACCCAGAGAGCCCTTGGTGCCAATGGCAGGGGGCACAGGGGGTTTTACAGGGATCACCCGAGACTGATCTCCACATGGTAGTTCACCAAAGGGTGCATGTGAGATCTGCACCGTGAGCCAGTAGCCCCCGGTAAGGAGAACATGTCAGGAGTTAGGTGTCGATACTGAGGCTATGTTTACACTGGTGGCAGCAAATGCACCGCTGCCAGATGGTCAGTGAGACCCGCTCAGTCGATGAGGAAGTCGACTGAATAAGTCCACGCCCTCAATAGCGCGCAGAAGCAGTGGGCATAAGTGATGCAAACACGTGCGGTAACGGCAGCGAGGAAACGAAAGTAGAACGTGAGAGAGAGAGAGACCGAGTCGCCGGACAAGTGAGGGCAGGGCACAGGGTGAATGTGAAGGCCCCGCCCGCTGCTCTTTCCTGGCACCGTCCACCCGCAGAAAAGAAGAAGTGGAAGAAAGGGAACGTCCAGTCGCAGGCGGGTGAGTAAGCATCTGTCACTGGCACTGCCCAGGACCCAGCCCCGTAGACACCCGGGGCCGGGGGGAACCAGGCGGGAGGGGCGGGTGGTCCACAGACCCGGGGGGGGAGGCGGGGCAGATGTAGCCCCGCAGAGAGTGGGCAGCTTGGACACGCTCTGCTCTGCGGTGCTTGGTCTCTTCCTGTTGTTTGCTGCACCCGGTTGCATTGCACGGACCCGGCGGCCATCTTGGCCCTGCTGCGAACAGACCCAAGTGTGAGACGCTGGAACGAGCTGAGATCGGCGCGGCCCCACCCCAGGCTCGGAAACCGTAATTCCCTGCGGCGGCGCACGGGGGGGGGGGGGGGGGGGTGGGGGGGGCAGAGACATCAACTCAAAACTGAGTGCGTGAAACCTGTGCGCGTTTGTCACCCCAGGGAGTGTGTTACAGCAGGTTCCCACTGCACCAAATTATCCTAAAATAACGTGAGAGCTGGCATCAGGGTTTGAGACTTTCACAGCAGTGTCTAGGGGATTTAGAAACCGAACCATCTGCACTGAGGTAGTGCTTAGCTGACCATCCGAGGTCAGGGCCCTGCTGTGCACTCATCCTCCTTTAGTTTGAATGGACAATGTGTCCAAATCTCACTGCAACAGCTGTGCCGTCCTCCCCCCCCACCCTCCCACGTACTGAAAAATGGTTGGAGGGGGAGAGGAGGCTCCCCAGACCTGCATCTCCTTCTCCATCATGTTTCTTATTAGTGGCAAGAACATCCCTACTCAACCCCCTTTTTTATGGCATTTACCTTCCTGGAGCAGGGAATCACTTTGAAATGTGATGTCCCTTGGGATGCTGTGGGGCAGACAAGCAGGCAGGAGCAGTGTGCTTCATTCCCTCTGCCCTAGGTGAAGGGATAAAGGGCTCACCAGGATCTGCAGAGCAAACACACAATTTGACTTCTAGGACAGGAGTCGCTGCTTTGTGTGCAGTGGTGGGAGTGTTCCTGATTCACTTTGGGACTAGAAGAAGGTTGGTCCTCAGGACTCCTGAGTTCTTTCCCCAGGGCAGGGGGAGTGAGGTGTAGTGGTCAGAACACACACTTTAAACCCAGCTGTGGCAGACAGCTGTGTATTGGTTAAAGCACAGGACTGAGTCTGGGTTCTAGTCCTAGGCCTGCCCCTGACTGATGATGTGAACATG
>NW_027132075.1:0-1068 GCF_026122565.2 Emydura macquarii macquarii | reverse complement strand
TACATGGAAACTCTAGTACATGGTCCTACATGGTTTGTTTTGTTTGTTTTGATTTTAACACAAAGAAATGAACCAATAGATCCAAGCAGTTTTGCAGTGGCAGCCTCTGCATACTTATGGCTGGGATTGAGTTTCTTCTATAAAACTGATTTTGGCCACCCTGCTAACTTCTGCTAATAAAGGAGTATCAGTTTAGGGAAATATGGTCATCCTACCGGGCTGTGATGTGGGTCCTTACTCCACGGTGCCAGGTAAGGCAAGGAAGAGGAAGGGGAGTGTCTGAGCATGAGACAGCTCCTCACCCCAGCTCTTTCTCCATTGCTCTGTGTTGTGCAGGGATGGGGACTGGAAGTTTCCTGCATAAGAAATAGCGGCAATCTGGGCCATTGCTCTGGTGGCATGTAAGGCAAACAGAGCTGCTGTGAAAACAGAAATACTGTCCTGCAGAAAACGCACCTATTCACCATTGGTTTGTTGGTGTTTTTCTGTCAGAAGTCAGGATAAAAAGACAAACCTTTTGTGGATTAAAACAGTCCAGAAAGATATCATTTGAAAATGTCACAATGAAAAATTTTGAAAATTTCAAATGAAGTGAAAGTTACTGATTTGTCAAAAGGAACCAAAACAAAAGAATTCCCCCCACCCCAGCACATGCACACACTGTCTCACACTTTCTGACTCTTTTCCAACTTACAATAGTTGGAAACAAGTCAGAGAGTTGGCAGAAGTAGCTTTTTACCCACCATTTTACGGTTCCCCCTTTTTGCCAGTTGGAAAACACCACAAAGCACCATGATACACTTTGCCACTGTATTCCAGCTGGCATCAGCTGGGAAATGATAAATTGTAGGTTTTCCCCTCTTTGCAAATAATTTTTTTCTACTGAAAATTTTAGTTCTGAAATGTTCTAGTTTTCTGAATCTTTTTTCAGAAAATTGAAAATTTTCTCTGAATTCGTTTGCATCAGAACACAATTTTCCACACAAAATCCATTTGATGGAAAATACCTGGCCTGTTCTATATGCAAGGAGGGGTAGGCAAGCCATGGCGTGGTGGAATCCTGAGCAC